>NW_003547762.1:2174-7649 GCF_000090795.2 Amphimedon queenslandica | reverse complement strand
AATGTTTATACTTTTTACTTATGTTTTTTTGTTAAGCAAATCAATGCATGTGTTAGTAGTTGCGTCACTCTTTAACTAAAAATACTATTTTCCCCCTCTGAGAGACTAAATTTGTTTTTGAACCGTGAATAAGTATTATCATTTTGAAGAGCTTGAAATCTCCTGTGGAATGAGCTAACTTACATGTTGATACTATGAAGCTTGAGTGTTTTATGATTGATAAAGTGTTTCAAAAAGAGGCGAGTTCGTGTACCTATAACTGGTTGAAAAATAGCTTTACAGAGACAACAGCCCATGAGAATGAAATATTGATGGTGAAATGGTTGCCAAGTTAGAAGAGTTACACATTAGAGATGTACCTGTTAGTATACTAGTGATTGGTCCTACTGGTGTTGGTAAATCAGAACTAGTCAATGCTTTATTTGGGAAGGATGTAGCTAAAGTTGGACATGGATTAGAATCCGTCACATCTGAAGTAGTTGCTTATGAAGGAGAGTATAAAGGAGTTAAGATGACAGTATATGATACAGTTGAGTTTAGAGATACTAAAGGCAAAAGTGATTACAGTATTTTATTGAACATTGATAAACATGGCAAGTATGACCTGATCCTCATATGTACCAAGTTAGGAGATAGAGCTGATCGGGATATGTTGGTTGGATTAGCCTCCATCTTACATGAAGATATGTGGAAGAGGACAGTTGTTGTATTAACATTTGCTAATCATTTCATTACACTTAGAAGTGTAGTTCGTATGGGCCCAGGAAAAGCAATAAAGGAGAAAATTGATGAATGCAAGAAGTACTTTGTTGAAAACCTTTCTAGTCATGTTAAGAAGGATGTATTGGAGGGTATACCATTCTGTATTGCTGGAGTAGAAGATGAAAAGAAGTTACTTACTACAGACGACTGGTTACAAATGTTGTGGGAGATGTGTATTGAACAGTCCAGTGATGAGGCACGTCCTTTTTTAACAGTTTTTGCAAAATACCAACGTCATATTAAAACTGGGGTTCTTCTTGGCGCTGGATTGGTTGTAGGTGCTAGTGTTGGTACTGGAGTTATAAGTGGTGGTACAGGAAGTGCAATTGGTGCTGGTATTGGTACTGCATCTGTACCTGGTGTTGGTACTGCATTAGGAGCTGGCTTGGGAAGTGTTATAGGAGCCAGTGTTTCTTTTGTTCTCAAGCTTATATTTAATAAATAAACTCGTCCTATTTAATTTTGATTGAACTAACAAATTGATTCACTGCTCACAATAAGAATAATTATTCATGACTTATAGTTAAAATTTCCGAAATGATTAATACTATATAATAGTACAATATTATAATGAGTGAATAAGAACTAGATTAACTTGTTCTTGAACTTCCGTTAGCACATTAGATTAGTATACGTTACCATAAGTACAGACACTCCTCTTTGTCAAGTTATTATAATAATAGTAACAAGGCTACTATAAGTAATATGGCTACTCCATTAGATGATGGCTCTCAATGCCTGGATCTAACCTACAACATGTGTTAGCGTGTAATGTTCTTAAAGTTTATGTATGATATTTATAGTCTGTAATTTGATTGGTCAGTTACTATTATTCATGGTTAGTGTGTTACCTAGTTACAGAGAAACAAACACTGTAGTGTTAGTATGGCTGAAGCTTGGCATTCTGTTGTAGAACAAAAAGATGACAGTGGAATAATAACTGTACCAGGGAATGAGAACATTCAAGATGATTATATTGCGGTTTATGCTAAGTTAGAAGAGTTACGCGTTAGAGATGTACCTGTTAGTATACTAGTGATTGGTCCTACTGGTGTTGGTAAATCGGAACTAGTCAATGCTTTATTTGGGAAGGATGTAGCTGAAGTTGGACACGGGTTAGAATCTGTCACATCTGAAGTAGCTACTTATGAAGGAGAGTATAAGAGGGTTAAGATAAGAGTTTATGATACAGTTGGGTTTAGAGATACTAAAGGCAAAAGTGACTACAGTATTTTATTGAATATTGATAAACACGGCCAGTATGACCTGATCCTCATATGTACCAAGTTAGGAGATAGAGCTGATCGGGATATGTTGGTTGGATTGGCCTCCGTTTTACATGAAGATATGTGGAAGAGGACAGTTGTTGTATTAACATTTGCAAATCATTTCATTACACTTAGAAGTGTAGTTCGTATGGGCCCAGGAAAAGCAATAAAGGAGAAAATTGATGAATGCAAAAAATACTTTGTTGAAAATCTTTCTAGTCATGTTAAGAAAGATGTACTGGATGGAATACCATTCTGTATTGCTGGAGTAGAAGATAAAAAGAAGTTACCTACTACTGAAGACTGGTTACAAACATTATGGGAGATGTGTATTGAACGGTCCAGTGATCAAGTACGTTCTTTTTTAACAGTTTTTGCAAGGTACCAACGTCATATTAAAATACTTCTTTTTGGCGCTGGATTGGTTGTCGGTGCTGGTGTTGGTTCTTTTGGTGCTGGTGCTGGCATTGGAGCAGCAGTTGGTACTATTATACCTGGACCTGGTACTATAATAGGTGTTGCTGCTGGAGCTGGAGTGGGAGCTGGTCTCAGTGGGTTATTGGGGGGAAGTACTTCTTCTGTTGGGGTTGCTGTGAAGCGTATTAGTGATAAGTTTAAAAACAAATGAACTGATGTTAGTAGTTTTTATTCTATTTAGCTTGTTTAGTGACATCCAAATGCTTTATTAGTATGATTGTTAACAAATTATGATGACATCAAATACATTTTTGTTCCCTTCTGGGACTGGTACAATAATCATCAACAGTATTGGATGAATTAAGCTTAAGTTGAATAGTCAGATTCCAGGTTTATTATTGCTCCAAATTTAAGCTAAAGTCCCTGTACATGGTCTCAAGCCAAATTTTGCCAAAAATGAGAAGGAAATCTCCATTTTATAATTTTTATTGATACATACACATGTACTTATGCTATGTAGAAAGTTTGAACTGATTCCAATCAAATTGGATTTTTTACGAATTTTAAAAGTTGCTCCAAAAGTCCCTGTACTTGTCTTGCAACACCTCAGCAATTTCTAATCTCTCCCATATCATTTCACTCTTGTACTATTATAGCTACAGTTATTATAATGTTACAGATAATTGTATACCTGATGAAGCAGATACTGACTTACTGTCATGTGATTGCTACAATTATTATTAATGTTATTCACTTATTCCACGGGAGGGATTATTGATAGTAGTACAAGTCTACATGTACATCTACATAATATCATCCCTTCTATACAATGAATGGTGTATCATTTATAGTATGTTGTTGTCATTCTCTTTTTACTGTTTGATTTATTGTTTAACAAAGGAATATTTTTTGCAAACATTGCTAATCTAATCCACTCCTCCTCAGTTACAGTTATTATAATGTTACAAATATTTGTACACCTGATGAAGCAGTTACTGGAGTCACAGGGCTACTGGGGATAATGGCTACTCCTTTAAATGATAGTGGTCAGTTTGAGGACAAGCAAGTTGAATATCTCAAACCAGAAGATGAAGAAAGTGAGGAAATTAAGCAAAAGATTGAAGCATTGCGTCAAAGAGGAGAGCCTATTAAAATATTAGTGATTGGTCCTACTGGTGTTGGTAAATCAACACTTATTAATAATTTGATGGGAGGCTACGTAGCAAAAGTTAGTCATAGTATGGAATTCAGACAGTCTACAGTTGAAGTACATGAAGGGGAACACAGGGGAGTAAGGATAAGGGTTTACGATACTCCTGGTTCTCATGATTGTAGAGGCAATACCAATTCCTTTTTTAAAAAGGATCTCAAGGGCAACTTTGATCTTGTTCTCTTGTGTATAAATATAATGAATGTAGCTGATAAGGATTTGAAAGAACTTTTATCTGATCTTAAATCTAATTTGCATATCGAATTATGGAAACATTTGATTGTTGTATTCACATTCACAAACACTTTGATTCAAATTCAGTCACTAAAGAAGCTGCCAGTAGCTGAGAAGAAAGCAGCCATAGTGGAAAAGATTACTGAGTTCAAGCGATACATGTTTTCTTGCATTTCTGGTCGCATTGATAAGGATACTTTTGATAGAATACTATTTTGTACTGCCGGGACTGGAGATGATGGAGAGATTGAGCTTCTGTTTGAAGAGAACTGGCTCTACCCATTGTGGGAGTCATGTATTGATCGATACAGTGAAGAGTCATATCCTTTCATGATGGGTTATGCAAGAAATGATTTGTGTTTTGTAATGTAAAAATTTTTTCTTTAGTTTTGAAATATTGTAGTGGGCTAGTTAACTTTTAATTATTGCTATTGTGTTAACATTATTGTTATTATTCAATAGTTAGTCCTGATTGTACATTTCCATTACCTATAAAATTACAATAATTGAGAGTAGATGATAGTTTTTATTTCATTAATGCTATTAAGTTTGCTATTATCAGTATACCGTATACAGCATATATTTCGTGGGGATTAATTTTCGCGATTTTCGCGTTTTGGAAAAATTTGCGAAATTAAAATTCGCAAAATAGCGTGCTGATTCAATAGTAGGTGTGGTAAGTACATTAAATCGCGAAATTTTTTATTCGCGAATAGAAAAATGCAGTCAAATCGCGAAATTTTATACCCGCGAAATATATGCCGTATATGGTACATCCTCCACTCCTCCTCAGTTACAGTTATTATAATGTTATTGTATTACAAATATTTGTACACCTGATGAAGCAGTTACTGGAGTCACAGGGCTACTGGGGATAATGGCTACTGCATCAGACAATATTGTTCAGTCTGAGGACAACTCTAGTAAACAAGATGAATATCTTCCACCAGAAGATGAGGAAACTGAAAAGGAATATAGGCAAAAGATTGAAGCATTGCGTCAAAGAAAAGATCCAGTCAATATATTAGTAATTGGCCCTACTGGTGCTGGCAAGTCAACGTTTATTAATAATATGATGGGAGGTGAAGTAGCAGAAACTAGTCATAGTATGGCATCAAAACAGTTTACAGTTGAAGTACATAAAGGAGTGCACAAGGGAATACAAATTAGGGTTTATGATACTGTCGGGTTTGGTGACAGTAGACGCAAAAGTAATTCCGCTATTTTAAATGAAATCAATAAAAGTGGAAAATTTGATTTGGTCCTTTTGTGTGTGGTTTTTTCAAATAGAGTTGATACGTCTTTGCAAGATCTATTATCTGAGCTTAAATCTAATTTGCATATCGAATCATGGAAGCATTTGGTTGTCGTATTTACATTTACAAACCAGTTTATTGGCCTGCAATCAATGAAGAAACTGCCAGTATCTGAGAAGAAAGAAGAGATTAAAAAAAAGATTGCTGAGTTCCAACCAGTGTTTTATTCTCGCATTTCTGGTCCTGTTGATAGAGATACTTTTAATAAAATACCATATTGTACTGCTGGGGCTGGGGATGATGGAGATATTGAGCCTCTATTAGAAGA
>NW_003547762.1:0-1641 GCF_000090795.2 Amphimedon queenslandica | reverse complement strand
TGGTGATAATGTCTATTTTATTGGATGAGAGACACAGGCCTGACAATCTCTCATCAGAGATTGAAAAAATGATTAAAGGATTAGTCATTGGTCTACCTGGTGTTGGTAAATCAGAGCTGATTAATGCTATGCTTGGGAAGAATGTAGCTACGGTTGGATATGGAGCAATATCTGTCACATCTGGAATACAGCCTTATGAAGGAGAGTACAATGGTATTAAGATAAGGGTTTATGATACCATTGGGTATGGGGGCAGAAGTGATCGGAGTTATTTAAGAAATATTGCTGAGCATGACAAGTATGATCTTGTCCTCTTGTGTACCAAGTTAGGAGGACGATTCGATCGAGAAACGTTCTTAGAACTGGCCTCTGTCTTACATGAAGAAATGTGGAAGAAGACAATTGTCGTATTGACATTTGCAAACCAGTTCATTAAACTTGGAAGTGTTAATAAGTCCAATGACCTGGAGGGCGCAATAAAAAAGCAAATTGAAGAATACAAATCATACCTTACTGGCTCCCTTTCTAATCGTGTCAAGAGAGAAGTACTGGAGGGAATACCGTTTTGTATTGCTGGGGTAGAAGATGAAAAGGAATTACCTACTACAGACGACTGGGTGAATACACTTTGGGACACGTGTATTGATCATTGCAGTAATGAACGACGCTATTTCACATCATGGTGGTCGTACTGTAAAAGAAAAGTAGCTTTTGGATTTGTAGTAGGTGCTGCTATTGGTTTTATTGTTGGTTCTAGTACACCTATTCTTGGTAATATAATAGGATTTGTTGTGGGTGGATGTATTGGCGCTGCAATTGTGATATATTTTCTTAACTGATTTTATTGATATTGTTTTATTTACTTAATGAGTTAAATGTATTTTTCTAGTAAAATTCTTGTAGTGACTTTTAATGGATCTATAGTTTTGTAATGATCTGGGAAAGTGATAAAAGAAAATAATAGAATCAGCGAGATTCACCACTGACTACAATTGCATTTTTAATAGGAGCCTGCTATGGGAATGATATATTATGTATATATAATATAGCTGATAGCTCATGTCTTAATAATGATTATAGTACAATATTATCACACATCTACTTAATCTTTTCTCTTATATGATGAATGGTATATTATTTATATGTTGATCGCTAAAGAAGGGATTAATTTGTTATTTGCTTTATTTTGACTTTAATTGGATACAGTCACATGCTCCACTCCTCCTCTTACAGTTATTATAATCTTATGAATATTTGTACACCTGATGAAGCAGTTACTAGACTCATAGGGCTACTGGTGATAATGTCTATTTTATTGGATGAGAGACACAGGCCTGACAATCTCTCATCAGAGATTGAAAAAATGATTAAAGGATTAGTCATTGGTCTACCTGGTGTTGGTAAATCAGAGCTGATTAATGCTATGCTTGGGAAGAATGTAGCTACGGTTGGATATGGAGCAATATCTGTCACATCTGGAATACAGCCTTATGAAGGAGAGTACAATGGTATTAAGATAAGGGTTTATGATACCATTGGGTATGGGGGCAGAAGTGATCGGAGTTATTTAAGAAATATTGCTGAGCATGACAAGTATGATCTTGTCCTCTTGTGTACCAAGTTAGGAGGACGATTCGATCG
>NW_003547761.1:11745-14019 GCF_000090795.2 Amphimedon queenslandica | reverse complement strand
AGCTCATAAAATAACTATTAATAACTATTAATAACTATTATTAATAACTTACAACAGTGGCTACATATATTGGCATCAGTGGGTGAGATGCTAAGAATAGATCAGTTAGCATGAGGAGATCATCTCTATCATAGACCATGTGACTGTACCAGGTCAGGATCCAACTTAATGAGAAATAATACTCACACTCTGACCTATGGAGGAAGAGAATATTAGGAATATATTGTATGTATCATAATGGGATGGACATTATTATTAGCATCACATTATATTGTGTAATGGAGAAATGACTTTTAGATCAATGTATCTTTAAAACTTTGAATCAAAAAAAGCTCAAACTTTATACATGACATAAGTACATTTATACGTATCAGAAAATGTAATAAAAATGAAGAATTATTTCCTTTTCATTTGTGGTAAAATTTAGCATGTGACTTTGTACTAGCGTATAGCTCCAAATTTTCGTCGGCCAAAATTTTGTCAAATTCATCAGATACTTTTGCTTGACAAAATTTTTAACCGACGAAATTTTTGTTCCATGTGGGTAGTATGTGGATTAATAGCAAAAATGACAAAAAATTTTATTGACAAAAATTAATTTTAACAAGAAATTAAGATTTTGACGAAATTTTTGACTGACGGAAATTTGGAGCTATAGGGTATATAGTACAGGGACTTTGGCCCAATTTTTGAGTAACTTTAAAAATTCGTAAAAAATCCAATTTTGATCGGAATAAGCTCAAATTTTCTACACAACGTAAGTACGTGTAAATGCATCAGAAAATGTAATAAAAATAAATAAATAATTAATACCTTGTAATAAATGATTCCAATTGACTATCATGAATCCTCAGTAGTGGTCTGATGTAACTCATTATCTCCTTAGTACGTCCAATATCAGGATCCAAAAAATCCCTACGGTAACCATAGCAACTACCACACAAAAAGTGGGTGGAGCTTTACCTAATATGGTATTGTACTAGTACGTTTATGATGGCAAAGGTGGTGTCCTCCTTTAGTGGTAATAATAAAAATGTCAACACTACATCATGAAGACCTTGATAGTTGTTGAGATCAGTATGTGTCACTAATAATCTTAATAGAACTCTTATTAAACTGTCCTGTATTGAATTAATACGCTCTATCAATAATTCTATATAATTAATAATAATAACAATAATAATAATAATAATAATAATAATAATAATAATAATAATAATAATAATAATAATAACACTTTATTAAATATTGTAGGACGATTTATATTACTAGATCTATGCATTGATACTTTCTAGTATCTATTATCTATGTCACAACTGCTAATATTCGCGAATTTTTCCTGCCGCTAACAATTGCCATAGCAACCGGATGCTATATTAATTGAAAACAGTGCATTATTAAAGCACAGTACCAGGCTTATTAGCCAATAGCTGCTGAATACTGTAATTGTATAAATATCCACTCTTGACATTAAACACATGGTCAATTGTCATAGCAACGCTTTATTGGTTTCCATGGTATTTAATTGAACTTCTTTATTAGTTTTTATTGTCGTGAATATTAGCAGTTGCGAGTATAAATCATCCTACGGTATGATACCAGGTGTGTGGACGGGATTAGGTTACAACACCTTCACAGCAGGTGGTCTAGGATGTGTCCGTGGGTTTAGTGACACTTCCCCTCTCACATCTACAAATCACAACAACTAACACATTAACTAATCAACACCAATTCCTTACCTTTAGCTAATTCCTACACCATACCACTATTAGAGGTACCTCCCATGCTTTGTATAGACTTATGTACTTACTTAATGGATGTACAGGTATAGGTACCAAGCTTCTAATTGGACAGGCTTTGATACATTTACAAGTACATGTACCATGTACCATGTAGAGAGACTAGTATATGTACATGGGGTATAACATCAGGTATGATGGGAACAACATGTGCTGTATTGTATTGTGCTGGAGATTAGCAACTTAACAGCTAATGAAGGTCAGCAATAATCACAAAAATAACAATATAAATAAATAAATACATGCAACAATACTTAAATACATTTGTAAATAGCTAGAGTAGTAATAAATATTATTATTATTATTATTGTTATAAGAAACAACAACAGCAAAACAAGAAAAACCAAAACAAAACCAAAACAAACAAAGCATTATTATTATTATTATTATTATTATTATTATTATTATTATAAAACAATAGGAAGGGAGAAACAAACAGCAAAAGGAGGTCAATATAAAGAAAGAAAAGAGGGAG
>NW_003547761.1:6127-7598 GCF_000090795.2 Amphimedon queenslandica | reverse complement strand
CGATTAATAAAAGTTATTAAAAGTTATAAATAATTATTACTAGTTATAAATTGTATCTACACACAAAAATAAGAAAAGAAGATACAGAAATAGAATAATTATTATTACTGGTAGATCCATAGTAGCAAAAACTAGACATAATAGAATAAAACTAACTAATTAAAGGCAGCAACCTTAACCCTTTAATGACCCTTTTAAAAATATCAAAATATAGTCAAATCTTCATCCTTTTCAATGACTCTACTACTTGAACCATAGTAGGACGAGCTCTAGGATCAACTTTAAGTCCTCTTTGTATGAGAGACTTCATATCAGACCAGGAGACTCTACCAGATTGTTGTGCTCTCTCTGATATTGTCATTTCTGGTTTAGAACGTAAATTCATTTCCATAAGGAGAACAGAGTAACTGTAGACATCCATTGCTGGACTGTGTTGTTCAGGATCACGAGCTTCTCGAGCAGCATATGCTGGATTGCCTGGCATAACAGTACCTGAACTTTCAGCTTGCACTACTTTAGCTGTACCATAATCTGCTAGTTTAGCTTCATAACAAGCAGCTCCAGTGCAAGGCTTTAATAATACGTTAGGACTGCTCACATCTCTGTGAATAATAGGCTGAGGCTTAAACAGGTGAAGGTAGTTGAGGCCTAAAGCTACATCTTGAGCAATACTCAGAATCTGTTGATAGCTTAATCGATTTCTGCGAATCTCATGATTAAGACTAGTGCTCATCAGCTCGGTCAAGATGAGAGGATTATCCACTTTAGTTGCACCAATAAACTGGACCAGGTTAGGATGGCGTACTCGTGATGCTATACTCATTTCCCTGGAGAAGATACCTAGATTATAATCTGAGATGATGATATTATGAAGTGACTTGACAGCTACTCTTAAACCTCTAAAGATACCAACTGTAACGACAGCATAAGATCCTCTTCCTAACTCCTCCTTTGTCAAAGTCACCTCATCTTTATTAATAACCCAGTGATCATCAGTAAGCTCTGCTTGTTGCTGGTACCTACGAACTGCCTCTTGAGACTCACGTAGCTCCCTATCCTTCTCCTGTAGTTCCCTATTCTTCTCAAGTATCACGATATCCTTTTGTCGTAGCACCTCCTGATTCTCTTGCAGTACCACCTGATGCTCCCTATCCTTCTCCTGCAGCTCCCTATTCTTCTCTTGCAGCACCCTGTCCTTCTCAAGTATCACAATATCCTTTTGTTGTAGTACCTCCTGATTCTCCTGCAGTACCACCTGATGCTCCCGATCCTTCTCCTGCAGCTCCCTATTCTTCTCCTGCAGCACCCTGTCCTTCTCAAGTATCACAATATCCTTTTGTTGTAGTACCTCCTGATTCTCATGCAGTACCATCTGATGCTCCCTATCCTTCTCCTGTAGCTCCCTACCCTTCTCTTGTAGCTGATGACAATATCTTCTTATTTCTTGATCTTTTTCTGCTTCTTCTCTTTC
>NW_003547761.1:0-1247 GCF_000090795.2 Amphimedon queenslandica | reverse complement strand
AAAATTAAAAATTATTTATAATTAATTTTGAAGCAGATGTACATGTATTGTGTTGGCTGGTACTTCTTAAAATGCTGATAACTTTATAAATTTCAGTTGGAGTCAGCAAACTTTCTACATAGCATAAGGACATCAATATGCATCAAAAAATGTAATAAAAATTTGGCGTAATTTCATGGCTAATTTTAGAAAAAGGGAAATTTTTAAAAATTGGCCAATTTCTTAAAATGGACACAGCATCACAATGTACATAATGTATGCATGAATACATACAGTCCTTTATGGCAACTGTTGCTATGGTGATGGTTATGTGGGCGTTTGTGGGAAACTTTTATGGATTCTGTTTTTGATGTTTTAGTGTTGTACCATTAAAAATGTATTTTTGACTACATGTACAGACTAGCCTCTATATAATATACACTTTGAAAGTGTCTCTGTTATACAGAGAGAGGTGTCCTTTATGTGGAGGTTATTTTATACAGTAAGGAATGTAATTAGTACACTAGGTGCTGTCCATTCAATGGAGATGTACGCTATAAAGAGTGTCCATTAAGAGAGACTGTACTGTATGCATGTACATTAGCACATACCAGTACATGTATATTATATATGTACATGTACATGTATATCAATGTACCTTGAATTCAGTCTTATATTCCCAGTGCTTGCTATCTTGTGTGGTGGTATTTTATTGAACAGTTCAACTGAATTGTGTACTAGTTCATTGACGTCAAATTCCTCGGGAAACTTTGACAAGAAACCATGAATAGAACTCATCTCACAGTCCTGTTCTAATACCTCAGACCTACGACTGTTAATTAACCATTAATAATAGTTAATTAACCAGTTAGAAGAGAAAATACAAAAATAGTTAAAAATTTTATTGCACTGTTAGGCACATGTACATATTGATGTCCTTATGCTGTGTAGAAAGTTTGAGCTAATTCCGACTTCAATTTTTTGAGTTACGGCCATTTTTAAAAAAGGCCAAAATCTGAAAAATACCCAAGGCTTAGCCCATGGTTTTTTCCAAAAAATGACTCCAAAATCACCCCAAATTTTTATTATATTTTCTGATACATACTGATGTCCTTATGCTGTGTAGAAAGTTTGAGCTCACACAATAACCATTAATAACTATTAATAACGATTATTAATAACTTACAACAGTGGCTGCATATATTGGCATCAGTGGATGAGATGCTAAGAATAGATCAGTTAGCATGAGGAGATCATCTCTATCATAG
>NW_003547760.1:12505-14062 GCF_000090795.2 Amphimedon queenslandica | reverse complement strand
GGATCGGCTCAAACTTTCTACACAGCATAGGACGTCAATGTGTAACAGAAAATGTAATAAAAATTTGGGTTGATTTTGGAGCCAATTTTGGAAAAACATGGGCTTATAGTACATGGTTAATACTATTATTATTATTATTATTATTATTATTATTATTATTATTAATTATTTATTAATTTATAAATGCTCCGGAAACTGTTGAAGAGCGTACAGAGAGTCTAAGAGAAGAGAAACAATTATTAAAGACTTTAATGGAAAGAAATAAAGACAGAGTGTATCAAGTAAGTGTATGTAACTATGTATACACACACATCATTATGATCCACTAGTAGCTTTATATCTTATAATGTGTGGAATTGTAATACAGCAACTTTACAATAATTATTTTAGTCATTTTGGCCTTGCCAGCGATTAGCATAGGCCAAGGATATGTACATGTAGTTACTTTGCTTTTGATTAAATTATTTTATTTATTTTATTATTATAAATATGAGTTTAAACTTTAAAAGAAGAGTCTACCAGTTCATTTTAATAAAATCCTCAACAGTTGATGATGTACAAGGATGTATCCTCTTAACATACCATGTACATGTACATCAATATGTATCAGTAAAACATTGGAGTGATTTCAGAGCCAAAATAAAATCCCTAATTTCACAGTTGTATAATACGTGTAACCATGTCTCACTAAAGTATAAATCCACACTATACAGTATTACCTATTGAACTATGGTATGATTACATTTTAGCATATTGCACATGTACCTAATTTATTATTATTATTATTATTATTCTCTTATTCCTTAACTCCAAATGGTTGCCAGTTATGAGGAGAGATGATGGAGAGATTGAGTCCTTTTCATTTGATATTAGTAAATGTGATCATGTGGATATAGCTAACTCACTGTGGGGACTATCAACAAATAGAATCACTAAAAAACTAACTAGTGAAACTAAACAAAATTGTATTTATAAAACCATTTTAAATTATTGCATAGCGAATGATTTTTGCAGATTGCAACTAAAAAATTAAAATTAATATGACACTAAATTAATCTATTCAGTCAGTCCTAGTACCAATGCTTCAATTTGCATTCCCTAATCCTCTTCAACCTATCAATGAGTATAAGTGATGAGGTATTTAATTAACTGATAGTACATGTACATGATGATACATGAGGTTTACTGACCTTGCTTCCTCTGCCTCTTGTATTTCTGATCTCTCTTTATCTGTTAAATCTTTCATTGTCTCTCTATTGTCTCTAAATAATTATAAACAGTAAGAGGTGTATGTAAGTGTGTGTGTATACATAATGTGTGTGTTCATTAGTACTTGTAACATATGACAAATCCATCATAGTTGTATAGTCCTAATGAATATGTGTCTGAACTGATAGAGTACCATTTCAAGTTATTCTCAATATCTAGACATGACATCTCAACTGGAAATGATTGACTCTATAGTCAGAGAGAGAGAGAGAGTATCTTTAATATGTTTTAATGACTAACCTCTGTACAATAGATATACTCAGCAGGAACTCCACTTAACTCTGACAG
>NW_003547760.1:6071-8381 GCF_000090795.2 Amphimedon queenslandica | reverse complement strand
ATTGAAGCGAATCTTTCCTTCAACAAAGACTGATTGAGAGTGACTTGCAGAATCCCTTTAACTCTGTTTTATATGCTTTAATGTGTTCATTTGCTTCAGTGATGTTCATTTCTTCCACTACACTATGAAGGAGTGCAATATCTGTCAGTGAACACTCATTTTGAATTAGATGTAGGATACTAGAAATATCAGTACATTGCTCTGCTTTTTGTCTAAGATCTGTACTACAACACAAAATTAGTTCCTTCATTTCTTCTAAAGGAGGAGATTTTTGCTTAATAATCTTTTTAACATTGTAAATCATTCTTCCAAAAGACATTCTCATTGATCTAAAGTCCCCCCGTAACTTTTTCGAAACAGGAACATGTACTTCAGCTACAGTAAAATGTATCTTTCATTAATTCTATAGTATGTCAAAGGTGTATACCTTGAGGTGATAAAGGTTGTGAAGATAAGTTACTTGTAACTGAAGGAGATGTGTCTACATGATAAAAACAAAATAAATAAGGAAGTAATAATTATTACCTATTTTTACTACATACCGGTACCAGATTGTGTTGTCTTGGTTTTATCAGCAATACTTGTATTATCTTTTAAAGTCTTAGGAATCACACCCACTTCAGGAGTAGGAAAATATTTACCTAAAAAGATAATAATAAACAAAAAATTGTTAATAGTTAAGATATACTAAATAGTAAATAGACTACATGTACATGTACATTCCTGTTTCCCACCAACACATGTACATGTACATATCATCTCATACTGGTTGACTAAACACATAATTTATATTAACAATAGTGAATAATACTGGCCACCCACACATCAGCAATCAACTATGAATTAATTAGAGTGGCCTTTGACAACACATTTTAAAAGATGCAGTGATTACATTATCAAACTCACTAATATCATCCAGTATAGTTTGTCCCAGTGATACATTAGTACTGATTGTACACAATACATTAGCAAATGTATGTAAACTGTTGGGATCAGTTTGAACAGCTTCTTTGACAGCAGTTAATAGAGCCTCACGTTGATTAGGAATAGAGGGACCAGCTGACACCACTCTACTAACTGCTTCTTGTGTTAACATACACTCAGCATAAAGTAACCAAGCAATACTAACAGAATCACAAAGAAACTGAGACAGGACAGTATGCGGACAATTATTGAAAATATTAATAAGAGCCTGATGTTCTATGGTAGAAAATACAATGATTATAGTTACATACAGTTATGGTTGACTCACTTAACTTCTCAGCTACAGCAGTTTCATTCATAGATCGTAGAGCATCTGACAGTGAGTTCAAGTTGGCTCCTCCTCTACTGTCAACATTATCAGCTCTACCTAACCATTGGGAGAGGCACTCTGTCATACAGCGAGGCACATCACCACGATGCTTTGCTTCAATGACGTCCAGTGTATTCTTCCTTAGTCCTAGTCTCAGTCCAAGCTCGTGCCATTTTGTTTCTGGAAAGCCAAATCTCTTTAACAAATCAAGAACATCAACAAGATCATCAACACCTACAAAACAAAAACAAAATGGCGGATTTCACATCATCAATCATCAACTCAGTGTACCTAAACAAATTTGACTAGTGGCCATAAAGAAGATACCCCAAGGCCAGGTCTGGCCTCAGAACAAGACTAACACTGAACAGCAAAGACCTAGCTGCTTAACTTGCTTTACTTTAGGCGGGATCAAAAGAGGCCTTAATCAAGCTCTGAAGTCAAGCCAGTCAAGGAACAGTTTAGGCACGAGTTATTATAAACCTCAGTTTGGCTCTGTTTGGGTCCTTGGGATCTATGTTGGATATAGCCGAGTCTACTCAGTCTAGCCTCAGATTCGTGGTTAAGTTGCGTGGGACAATTTCTTGTGGTTAGTATGGAATAATTGGAATTTGTAAATTTATTTCAAAAATTATGTTGTTCAGACAAAAAATGGTAGAACAACACAAATTTGGTCAAATAATTCAACAATATCTGATGTCTGACTGTTATTTTAGACTCTGAATAATTATAGTATAATGGTTATACCGTAGATCAGGAAATTAGTGTGGTAGAAAATTTTTGTGTTTTAAAATTGTGCTGTGATTTAATTTTTACTAAATAAGACTGTGTCATGTATTATTAAATTTGGCATGTAATTATATGGGTGATCTAATTTTTTTTGCGAAATTCTAATTCAGTACAATTAAAATCAAAGTAAAAATTTCCAGATATATAGACAGTATGTGTATTATCTGTAAAAAATGATGGAACCAAGGTGCAGTATTGTGAATTACAGCTTTAACGGTGATCTAACA
>NW_003547760.1:3200-5406 GCF_000090795.2 Amphimedon queenslandica | reverse complement strand
AGTGCACGCCTACAATAAAACAAATGTCACTACCGTATAGCTGGAAAAGTTTGCGGGAATTATATTTTGCGATTTTGTACCCATATAGCTTATTTTAATGTTTGTGGAATTTAATTTTGCTGGTGTAGGCGTGTACTGTTGATACACCCATTACTTATAATACTTTGCGGAATTAAATTGTGCGTTTTTATGATGAACAGCAAACAGCAAAATTAAATTCCAGCAAATATTTCCAGCTATACGGTATGTCAGTAGATTACAGTATACAGTGGGTAATATTGAGGGCCATAGTTTCATGAACTGAATATTGCTACAATAGTACAAGCATGTAAAATGACTTTTGGAACAACTTTAAAAGTTTGTAAAAAATTCAATTTTGAACGGAATCAGCTAAAACTTTCTACATAACAAAAAAATATGTATATGCATTTTAAAAAATTATAAAAATTAAGAATTCTCTTCCTTTAATTTTTGGCGAAATTTGGTCAAAAACCCTGTACATAGTACAGGGACTTGGGCCTGATTTTGGAGTAACTTTAAAAATTTGTAAAAATTGAATTTGATCGGAATCACCCCAAACTTTCTGCACAATATAAGTACATGTATATGCATCAGGAAAAATTATAAAAATAAAACATTCTCTTCTTTTCATTTTTGGTAAAATTTAGCCAAAAACCCTGTACTATAGTACAGCCTGTACAGGGACTTTAGTCCAATTTTGAAGCAACTTTAAAAAATTTGTAAAAACGTTCTACACAATATAAGTACATGTACATTATCATTATACATTAAAAATGGAGAAATCTCTCCTTTTAATTTTGACAAAATTTGGCAGACAATAACTTACAGGAATTGTGATCCTTGAGAGAAACCCATTGCATTAAAACCATTAGCTAACATCTCATCTGATGATAGTAAATCACAAGCTAGTTCAACCTGTTTATTAGAATTGAGAAAGAAACTGTTGTATGAATCCTAACAATAGAAAGATGAGGAGGAGAATGATGAGATATTGCTGGTGCGACCATAGACCCTTTATTTACCTCTGTAGGAGTCTTTCCAAAAGCAACCATTTTGATATATATGCCTGGTATAAGACGTTCCAGGACAACTTTAAACTGATAAGCACCATATTCATAGCAACAGCTGTCACCTAAAATATCAAAAATCAACACTGGGACGGAAGTGACTTGCAATATTTGGAAAATGCACTCACAAGCTATCTAAACCCTTGCTTTAATAACTAACCCATTCCAGACCATATTACAAGAGGAACTGGGTCATCCTCACTAGCACTAGATGCAGGAGGAGAGAAGAATAGAGCAATCGTCAGAGCAGCAAATAGAAAATCAGCCATTTTGAAGAGAGTTAAAAATTAAAATAGCTCATGATACGGAGAATATGCGGTTTTTAGCATAGTATACTGCAAACACGTGACACAATGCTGGTTCAATAAAAACAATAAAATCATGATTATTTCATGTTAAAATTCAAATCTCAATGGATCAACAAGACAAGCTTGCTGTGTTGCTTCTACAGTAGCCAGAGCATCTACAACAGAAAGAGCATTCATTTTACTATTGCAATATTTTGCATGAGCTTACTTAAAATAAAAGGATCACTATTACCAGCATCATGTCTAGCACTCTCCACAGCTCTTTTGAGAGCAAATAACACACCACTGCTCATCAGCAATGGAGGCTCACCAACAGCTACAAAATAAGGACAATACCATACATTAAACCACTGCATACTAATAGTAGAGTAAGAGTTACCTTTAGAGCCAAGTATTCCTAGAGGATTTGGTGCGTTTTTAAGCAGCTCAACTCTGAAATCAATGGGAATATCTTTAGTAGTGGGTGGCTTGTACTCCTGAATAATGAGAAATATTATTAACACTATGAAAGAAGAAGAATAATAAGAAGTTTTAAACAATAAGCATATACCGTATATAGTTACCTTAAGCCTACTATTTTTAGCGTCTACTACGAGAGAGTTTTAAACCGCTAAATTAAATAAATGCTAAAATAATTATTATTCATTATAATGGTTATTATTTATAGTTAATTTGGTTAAAAACACTAAAATTAGTAATGCTAAACATGACTTTTGCTGATTTCGCTAAAATTAGTAGACGCAAATAATAGTAGGCATAAGGTATGCTTACCCATGTGTTATGTGTCAGCAGTGCTCCTGTATCTTTATC
>NW_003547760.1:0-3190 GCF_000090795.2 Amphimedon queenslandica | reverse complement strand
CTGTAGGAAGATGGTGAATAGTGATACTATATGCATGCTTATGTACCTGTCTCCACAATCATATAAAAGATCAACTCTTAATATTTCAGTTTGTCCTGTCAGTACATCAAGCTCTACTTCAGTCACTGTGGTCCCATAAGCATTATAGGCAGCAAATAACTCATTAGTAGCAAACTCACTGCGGAGTTATATCAGGCTAAAATCAGGTAGGGATACAATCCATTGCTTACTAGTGTTTCTCTGAGAGGTCTATTCCACTGGAGAAAGCTTTTTGTACTATTTGTAGCCAGGTGGGATCAGACACACCATCTGCTATCAATCCTTCCTTCACTTTATCAAGTCTTTGCTTTAACGACTGGCAGGCTAACAGTGCACCCTGTAGAAATTAATAGAAATACAGTAAAATTTCTATTATTATGGTCAAAGTACATGTAGATCTACTCTTGTTATGGTACAATTAAGGTAATATCTTTATAATAGAAATGCAGCGGTAAAATTTTGCCTGACTAAAAGTACTGCGTAATGGTAAAATTATTATAATTTTTTACATTATTAATGTACATTGTGAATGACATACTTTACAGTTGATCTCACTGGTAACACTACCACCAGTTGTAGTGTTGTTGGGGCTTGTGAATGTATTAGTAGGTACAACAGTAACTGAGCTCAATGGAATACCAAGAGTACTGGCAGTGACCTGTGCAACCTTCACAAAAAGAACATTGTAAGTTAATTTTTAATACATTCATTCTATTTTTGATTTTATAACATTATTACCATATAGTGGCAATCTAATTTTCATGGATTTCCCATTTTTCAAAATTTACAAATTATGACACAAAAATAAAATGCGCAAAGATAAACTTAATACGCCCAAAAATAGGAAATCACAAAAATTAAAGCCACAAAATAGATTTTGAATGAATCAGCAAAATTTTTGGGCCATAAAAATATTCCACTATACGGTATTATAGTATTTATTGTACTTTATTTTTAAAACTTACTTTAGTGTTAATTCCTTGTCCTATCTCAACTCCTCCATGTACAACAGAGACTGATCCATCACCAGAATACACACTAACCAATACAGTGCTATTAGTCCCATTCCATTCTAGACCATATCTCAATGGGACCACAGACAACCCTCTCTTCCTCCATCTGTTAGCCTACAGGAAATGTGTTATTAAATCATATACTGAGTGTTGTAAGTGTTTTATTCAGTGTTACTTTGTTAAAGTCTGAGATTTTGTCTTTTCTAGCCTGGACATCTGCGGTCTTCATCATTTCTATGAGAGTTAAATATTCTGTAAGTTACAGCACAAGAGAAGAAGATCTTGATTGTACATGTATCGGTATCCAGTTTTATGTGCATGCGTAAACTTACGTTGCCAGAGGTCATCAATATTGCAGTATGTCAAAGCCTGTCCCTTTGGTGGGAATGACTGCAAAAGGGAGAGAGAGACAGAGAGAGACACAGACAGAGAGAGACAGAGAAAGAAAGAGGAAGGGAGAAAAAAGATACATTTAAGATACAGCAAAAGGCAAAGAGAAAAAGAAAAAAATGGTAATAGCTTACCAGAAGAGAAATGTCTCCTTTCTTGTAAAAGTTGGCATGCTTGAATTCCTCGACATCCATGCCTATCTTGGTAGCTACATCATCCAGTAGTGACTCAATAATGAACACACCAGGCAGATACCCTAACGATACAGTTACCAATGAATGCTATTAGTTACAGTGAGTGGATTTCGAAGCTGAAAATACTGTATACGTCATATATTTTGTGAGTGCAAAATTTTATTTTTGCAAAGGAAAATTTTGTGATTTTAATGTAATTACCACACCTACTACGATCAGCATGCTATTGTGCGGGTTTTAACTTCGTGAAATTTAATCCCCACAAATTATATGGCATATAGAGTACAAAAAAATGACATTTCCAGCAAAATTCATTACAAAATTAGTACATAATATTGTTTTAGTATGTTCGTATGTATTTTGGTGCCTGTAAATTCTCACCAGGTGCCCTAGTATAAGTATTACTGGGAGTGTGTGTTCTGCAGGTAGTCTGTGTTATCGACCAATTAGAACAGTTGTAAGCTACAATAAGAAAGAAGACATACATGTACATTGTAATTATTGTACTACCATATAGCGCAAAATTTTTGAGGGCTGTAAATTTTGCAGATTTGCCTAAAGATCTATTTCACAGATTACATCTTCGTGAATTTATGCCTCCTGCCATCTTGTACCATAATAATTTGATAGTAATTTCTGCAAATCTTTAAAAATCATGAAATCCATGAAATTTACAGCACTTGAAAATTTTGCACTATACAGTATGGCATATACATGTAGGTACATACTGTTATCAAGGTTCCTTAGTGCATAAGGTAAGTAGGAGTCATTGCTACTGCAGCCAGCATCAGTGAACACATCAATTTTAATCCCATTTAGAACCCCAGCCTTAGTACAACCAACCTGTGAGAGAAAAAGGGAAGAGATGATTATGTACATGTATCTACATGTAGTAGGGGAGAGGTCTTACAGTGTATTTGGCATAGTAAGGATATCTCTTCCCAACCATTTTCATGTTAGACTCAAGATCCATGTGTAGCCTCACTGGCCTGTAAATTACATGTATGTAGTCATTAAGTATAATTGTTATCAAACTAATAGAGGTGGGCGATACGATACCAAAGTACTCATATATCTGATACCAGGCCTTCAATACCAAGTACTCGATACCAAATCCTGGTATCGAGTAGTAAGTAACCACGCCCCACCACACCTATTTTTGACATCATACTTATGGCCACACCCTTTAATAATTACAAAATGGCAGCTTATTTCTCTTCATTTTTATTAATAACTAATTATAATTTATTTGTTCATGCGCAGTAGCTGACTACTCATTCACTACTCGATACAATCAATACTGAGACTCAGAATACTTGGTATCGGTATCGATTCAAAATTTCTGGTATCGCCCACCTCTACAAACTAACCCTAAAGCCATTTTATTAATAATTTATGAAAAGTGGTAAGAGCATCTACATGTATCAGTTGTGGGTCAATAATTTTTACCAGATATATGCATGTGGTGAGCCTGTTTTTCTTATAATGTGTAGGCTGGCAAGCACATTGAGTCATGTTTACTCTACATTGCTTGCTTCATGCAAACACTATATG
>NW_003547759.1:11635-14069 GCF_000090795.2 Amphimedon queenslandica | reverse complement strand
ATTTCTTTAGTTGCCATTGTGATGCTTGTTGATTTTACACAAACAATAATTTTCTTTATTATTATTATCATTGTTATGACTTTACATCATTTATGAGAGACAGCATTGAATAGACATGCTGAAGGAATATCAACTATCCTGATGAAAAGTGAAGTTAATACTAGTCTTGATACAAGTCCTTGTTCAAGAAGCTGTGAGCTGAGAGTGTCCATCTTCCCTGCAATGTTGCAGCAGAATGCAGCTATTCCTGTTCTTCCAGGCTGTTGTCATTCATATTATCATTGCATATCATACATTAATTAATTGTTTGTTTTTTAAAATAAAATAAAATCACACACTTGATAAAACAGTAACATGTAAGATTAATACCTTCTTTTAGCTGGAAACCTCCACTAAAGTATTGCAGTAGCAAGCATAGCTTCGTAAAAAAATTAATTGCTTCTTCCAGAGCTGCAGATCCATAGAGATTCGTTTACTGTATTATTTATGGAAGATCTGAGCATGCGCGACCACACCCAAATTTTGGAGCACATGGCATGCTTCTTTAATTAACAAAATGGCTGCATGCAGCTAAGATGGCTCGATCCAGCAGCCACAGTACCACTTTTTCCTTACTTGAAAAATGATCTGATGGGACATGGACCTGCGCATAGACTGTTGGAGTAGATTGGTGTAAGAATTATCCTTGTAGCACCAACTGATACTGAGATACACACCGACAACTGAATTGACAGGACTTCTTGATGATGATGATGATGATGATGAAGATGAAAAAAGGTGGCTGAACAAAACGGCCGGTTCGCCGATTTTTGGCTTTTCTTTTAGACTGGGCCTAGAGCCACGCTATGGGTACCAATGGAGTCCTCTGGTCAAGATAAGGTCCTCTAAGAAGTCTGGTAAGCATAGGAGCTCGTTTTCCCGGTATAGCAAGGCTGCAAAAGTCGTGGCAGCCATTTTGTTTGAGGGTGAATCCTACTTAGTAACGCTACCGCGTTACTAATAGTACAGGGATGTCGGCCAAATTTCACCAAAATTGTAAAAGAGAGAATTTTAGGTTTTTATAATTTTATCTGATACATATACATGTACTTATGCTGTGTAGAAAGTTTGAAGTGATTCCGATCAAATTTGAATTTTTTATGAATTTTTGAAGTTGCTCCAAAATTGAGTCAAAGCCCCTGTACTATAGTACAGCTTCTCGGGCCAAATTTTGCCAAAATTAAAAATTGGAGAATTTTGGGTTTTATAATTTTATTTGATGCATATACATGTACTTATGTTGCGTAGAAAATTGATGAATTTATTTTAATAGTTATTGAATGTTTATAGGTTGATTATGATTACATTGATACTAATAGCACTGAAGATAATGTTGAAATCAATCACGAGGTAACTACACTATACATGTAATTTTTTAAACTCCATTCTCTGCCTCTTTCTCTCTCTCTTTAGTTCTCAATGGCTGAAGTTGAATTAAATGACATAATGTCTTCATTTGAGGCCAACAATTGTCAGCCTATTCCTAATAAACTGTTAGAGTATCAAATGTTCAATCAGCCTTACTATACTGGAAGGATACTCAGATTATTATTAGCTCCTAGACAAGTGAGAAAGAAAGAGAGATTTTACTGTTTATATTGCTGTATTACATGTATATATTATTATTGATATTATTATTGTTAATTGTTATTGTTGATATATTACTGTTAATATTGTTGAATATTTTAATGATTATTTTAATTTTTGGACAGGTTCCTTCACCTCTTGATACAAGGGAAAGACTCATTGAAGCACTTAAGAAGTACTAAAGAACATACATGTACTTGTACACGTACATGTACATGTACAATACATAGTGTACATTAATAAATGTACATACAGGTACATGTACATGTATAATTAATGTTATGTTGTTATTTTGTTGTTGTTTTTTAGGAGAGATAAAAGCCACCAGTCTATGTTTGCTAAATATGAAAGAGAATGTAAAAAGTTAAACAACTCAACTAGTAATGGCAAAGGTACATGTACATGTATAAATTATTATTATTTATTTATTTATTTATTTATTATTCTATTAGGATCTAGCTCCAGTAAGATGTTGCTGATGTATTCTCCATTAGAAGAGAAGCTGGAGAGACTGAAGAGACACTATGAGGACAATGAAGGTAAGGGATAGAGAGAAGAGAAGAGGAGCTATGGATAATGGATTATTATAAATTATTGTATTATTTTCTAGATCAATTAGGTCCAATTTTCTCTCAAGTTTCCACTGCGATTAATCAAGTAGTCAGTGACATTAAGAAATCAATCATTAATAATAATGATAAATCATCAAAGAAACACAATGGAGACATATGCAGTCCAGGACTGAAGGAATGGGAAATACAGGTATGAAGTATGGGAGCATGGGAGTGGAAATTTTAGGTGGCTATGA
>NW_003547759.1:4179-8531 GCF_000090795.2 Amphimedon queenslandica | reverse complement strand
CCTGGTTCTGATTCGTCAGCTGATGGCCTGACACCAAATTATTTTAAAGTGAGTGGAAAATAAATAAAACTTTTTATGTACATGTACATGTAATAAGGATAAGGACATCAGGGTTTCCCACAAAGCATGCTAAGTGAGCTAAAAAGTATTATGCTTCATGAGCTGAAAGCCTAAAAATTTGTAAAAAAATCTAAACTTGATCGGAATCAGCTCAAATTTTCTGCACAACATAAGAACACGTATTTGTATAAGGAAAAATTATAAAAATTGAGAATTCACAACTTTTTATTTTTGGCGAAATTTGGCCAACGCCCCTGTACTATAGTACAGGGACTTTAACTCGATTTTGGAGCGACTTTAAAAATTCATTAAAAATCCAAACTTGATCGGAATCAGCTCAAAATTCCTGCACAACATAAGAACATGTATATGTATAAGGAAAAATTATAAAAATGGAGAATTCTCAATTTTTTATTTTTGGCAAAATTTGGCCAACGCCCCTGTACTATAGTACAGGGACTTTGACCCAATTTTTGAGCAACTTTAAAAATTCATTAAAAAAATCAAACTTGATCGGAATCAGCTCAAACTTTCTACATAACATAAGAACTTGTATATGTATCAGAAAAAATTATGAAAATAGAAAATTCTCTCCTAAAAGTTTTTGACAAAATACCCTGTACCAGTACAAAGTACAGGGACTTTGGCCAAATCTTGGAGCACCTTGAAAATCCACTGACAAGATGCTACATTCATAAAGGCAGTGATAGACATTGTTATTTTATTTTAAAGGTATCTGCTAGTGTTGATGATCTAACTTCTGGTGGTGAGGATCGTAACTCTATCCATTCCTTTGGGTCTAATCACAGTGGAGGAGGAGGAGGGGACGGGGCTAAGATTAATTTTGAATTATCGGCAGCTGCTAACACCCAAAGCACCGTTGTCTGATAATAAGTACACAATAATACCCACTGATAATAATTAATAATAATTATTATGACTTGATATTGTGATTATAATATACTCTTTATCATTCTTCCTCTCTCTCTCTCTTTCTTGGAACTACTCGTGTTGTTTGCTTGTCTTATTGCTTTAATAACATTATTATTATTATTATTATTATTATTATTATTATTATTATTATTATTATAATTGTTGCATTTCTCAAGAGGTTAGATCCACTCATAGTGATATCCAGTGGAATGGAGGAGTAGAAATTACTAGTAGTAAATGACAATGATACACAACCAGGTCATTCTACAGCTGGAGAGTAATTTTTATAAAAGAGAGACTGAGAAATAGATAGGAAGAGATAAGCTTCATAGATACATGTACATGCAGTTATGTGTACAGTCAGTTCCATTACCTGTACATGTACATGTACTTCATTCTGTTGATATTCTATTATTGGAATACTTTAATGCTGTAGCTACCATAACTAATTAATGACATCATCATAAAATCATATAGTGACTGTGATATCATAATAGTATCTACCATTGGGTGGAACTAATCTTAGCTCTAGATATGAATATTGTGTACACATACATGTAAATGTAATGTACATATTTTTAAATGGAACTTCCACCCAGTACTGCAGTGAATCATTATATGTGCTTTGTTAAAGGTTAGTTAGTGTAGTGTTTGTACTGTAGACAAGATTCTGTCAACATTTCCAAGATGTCTTTCCTTTTATGGAAGTATATTTGGACTCTATTGAGGAAATATCAATATACACTGACTACTTGTGACAGGAACTGCTTCCTTATCCACCAGCATTGTGCTAAATAGCATCCATTAATATAAGGCAAGAATTAACTTGAAGAAACCAACATATGCTTAGCTGTAGAATTGACTTATAAAATGTTTACAACACTTAGAAAAATGTGATTTCATCTTGGTGTATAAAACAACATTTTTATTTAAAGAAAATTATACACTTATAATTATGTTAAAATATAATTCAACTATAATGAAGTATAGCTAATTACATAAAAATGGCATAATAACTACAATGTACTTAATAACTATATATTTTCTTGTATACATGTACATTCCAGCAAATTAAGCATTGTACACTAAAAATAGCAACTACTACTAATAATTATAAGTTTAGTCTAATGTAACTACCAGTATGTAACTAAAGTTTTAATTAGTCTGTAATCCTGGCATGCCATTAAAGTTCTTTTGTTGATCCTATATTAATAATCAATTTATTATCTTTAATAATTAATTGTCATCTCACTTATATTCTCAGCGACTGATGTCTCTCCTATTTCAGCTACAGCAATAGCTAGTTTGTCCCATGTTGCTTCAATATCCTCCCTAAGCCATTTTGCTAAACATTCTCTGAGACATCGCTCGGCATCTCGTGTACAGTTATCCTCAATAGTCTTTAGATCATCATGAAACAGACCCAAGTAGAGACCAAGATCAAACCATTTTGTAGTTTGAAAATGACTGTCTTTTAGCACTCGTAATATCTCCACCAGATCCCTGATTGTCAATATGACTATTATATAAATAAATTATGTAAAACTAGTGACAGTGAGTGGTTATACCTTTTTCTTGATCATCACCGGACTCACTGATCTGTATGGGCGAGTGAATTGTAGTTGATATGACCTCTTGAATTGTTGGCTCTATTTAGAGTATAAACATAAAACAATTATGTATATGTACATGTATTAGCATGGGTTGGTTATAATCTTACTAGTACTAGCTTCATTAATCGCTTTCAATGGTGCCGGAATCTGGGTTATAACAGTACAGTAAAACATTACTGTTACTAATAAATTGAATACCTCTTGGAGTTGTTTTTCCTGTGACATATTTTCTTTAAACCACAGTGACTCATTAATGGTTAGAGGGCGAGGAATTCTTTTCATTTTGCAGTAAACAGGATCAGAGTATGTCTTCTCAGTATCAATGTCTTGAATGTAATGGACTTCACTGGAAAGACTGCATTGACAAACATACTGTACTTTTCTTGATGATTGATCAACATGATGGCCATGGTGAAGAGTTTCTTCAACCTTTTGGCAGCATTCATCTAACAATTTTAATATTTGTTGACAGATGGTTCTAAAAGGAACAGGATGACTACTCTCAGGGACATATCTCAACACATCAACTTGAATAGCTTTATTAACATCAGTGAGAACAAAATCATCAGTAGGATGACCATAAGAGAAGCAGACACGATTACGATAGATACCTTTTCTCTCAACTTTTAAGCGTAACTTCATGGTAATAGCTAATCGATCAAAAAAACCAGCAGTAGGTACTGCCTTAGCATTATCAAAATTGAGCTTAACATTGCTATTTGTGGCAACAGCAGTTGCTAAACGAGTGAAGAACCCAGGAGGTACATACCCAGTGGTGAATGTAATGTGTACAGGTGAGGCTCTTAGCTTATAACCAGGTTGTGCTTCATTAGGGTCACCTGTGTATCCTGGTAGCACTGCTGGAAGAAAATACTGCTTGAATCTGCTATCATAAAGCTCAGTTTGAACTTGAGCTGCAAGACGAAAATGAACTAAAAGTTCAATTATTTCTTCTGGATCAATACCACTTGACTGCCATACTTCTTGATAGAGTGGTTGAACAAGAATACCATTATTTCGCACCAAAAACCATCTTCTTGTTCCACTCCATCCTTCTTCACATCCTTCTAGTGTGAGCACCTTCCCAATGGTATCAACAAACCATTTTGGACTGAGAATGACTTTATTCTTCAGTCCTTCTATTTGAGGATAGTAAAGCACAGCTCCCAGCTCATGGTAGAATTTCAATACCTCAGGAACAACAGCCTCTGGTATATGACATGCTGCTCCAATGGCAATAGCATCAGATAGACTAATGACATCCTGGTTTAGCTTTTGAAAAATTTTGCGAAACAGAACCCAATTGACAGGGGTTGAAACAACTAACTTATTGATAAAACCATTAATAGCTTTACGTAATTCTGTAATGCTGGGATCTTCTTCTTCTGCTTTGCCTGAAGTCGTATTATCAATGATCAGCACATCTTTAATAAGATCTGAGAAATCTTTCTCCTCATACAGGGACTGGATTTGTTTCTTTACTCGTTCTTTCTGCCATTTTGCTTTTAGCTTGTCACCACGAGTGCCAATACAATAGAGACTAGGGGAAGAAGTATCATCTTTGTTGTGCTTCATGAGGTGACTGTGTATTGTAGACATCCATTTGGCCATTAGATCACTCGTGCTTTCATTCACTACCTCACCAAACAGCACTTCACCATCAGGGGTATTCTGACGTGACTGCCATCTTTTCTTGAAATCCTTTGAAGCATCAAATAGGAGGAGAAACATTGTACGAGGAGTGAG
>NW_003547759.1:0-2236 GCF_000090795.2 Amphimedon queenslandica | reverse complement strand
TAACACAGTTTATAGTAAAGAATCACAAGGGTATCATAGAAGAAAAGAATAAAATTACACATTCACATGTGATGTCACATACTGGCTGAAAGATTATGAATAATACAGTTTAGTAAAGTATCACAAATGTATCATAGAAGAAAAGAATAAAATCACACATTCACATCTGACTTGACTCACTTCCTGAAAGATTGTGGATAACACAGTTTAGTAAAGTATATCACAATAGTATCATAAAAATAGAATAAAATTACCCATTCACATGTGATATGACTTACTGGCTGAAAGATTGTGGATAATACAGTTTAGTAAAGTATATATCACAATGGTATCATAAAAATAGAATAAAATTACACATTCACATATGACATAACTTACTATCTGAAAGATTGTGAATAATACAGTTTAGTAATGTATAAAACACAGTTTAGTAAAGTATCACAATGGTATCATAAAAATAGAATAAAATTACACATTCACATGTGACATGACTTACTGGCTGAAAGATTGTGAATAACACAGTTTATAACGTATCACAATGGTATCATAGAAGAAAAGAATAATGTTACACATTCACATGTGACATAACTTACTATCTGAAAGATTGTGAATAATACAGTTTAGTAATGTATCACAATGGTATCATAAAAAAATAAAATTACACATTCACATGTGACGTGACTTACAAGCTGAAAGATTGTGAATAACACAGTTTAGTAAGTATCACAATGGTGTCATAGAAGAAAAGAATATAATTACACATTCACATGTGATGTGACTTACCGTCTGAAAGATTGTGAATAACACAGTTTAGTAAAGTATCACAATGGTATCATAGAAGAAAAGAATAAAATTACACATTCACATGTGACATGACTTACTTCCTGAAAGAATTGTGAATAACACAGTTTAGTGAAGTATCACAATGGTATCATAGAAGAAAAGAATAAAATTACAAATTTACATGTGACACGACTTACAATCTAAAAGATTGTGAATAATAGATTTTGGTAAAGTCACAATGGTATCATAAAAGAAAAGAATAAAACTACACACTCACATGTGACATGACTTACAAGCTGAAAGATTGCAAATAACACAGTTTGGTGAAGTATCACAATGGTATCATAGAAGAAAAAAATAAAATTACACATTCACATGTGATATGACTTACTGTCTGAAAGATTGTGAATGACACAGTTATTGCCACAATGGTGTCATAGAAGAACAGAATAAAATTACAAATTCACATGTGACGTGACTTACAAGCTGAAAGATTGTGAATAACACAGTTTAGTAAAGTATCACAATGGTATCATAGAAGAAAAGAATAAAATTACACATTCATATCTGACATACGTGACTTACTTTCTAAAAGATTGTGAATAACACAGTTTAGTAAAGTATCACAATGGTATCATAGAAGAAAAGAATAAAATTACACATTCACATGTGACATATGACTTACTTCCTGAAAGATTGTGAATAACACAGTTTAGTAAAGGATCACAATGGTATCATAGAAGAAAGAAATAAAAATTACACATTCACATGTGATGTGACTTACTGGCTGAAAGATTGTGAATAACACAGTTTAGTAAAGTATCACAATGGTATCATAAAAATAGAATAAAATTACACATTCACATGTGACGTGACTTACTGGCTAAAATATTGTGAATAACACAGTTTAGTAAAGTATCACAATGGTATCATAGAAGAAAAGAATAAAATTACACATTCACATGTGACGTACGTGACTTACTTTCTGAAAGATTGTGAATAACACAGTTTAGTAATGTATCACAATGGTATCATAGAAGAAAAGAATAAAATTACACATTCACATGTGACATATCACTTACTGGCTGAAAGATTGTGAATAATACAGTTTAGTAATGTATCACAAAGGTATCATATAGAAGAAAAGAATAAAATTAAACATTCACATGATGTGACTTATTACTTCCTGAAAGATTGTGAATAACACAGTTTATAGTAAAGAATCACAAGGGTATCATAGAAGAAAAGAATAAAATTACACATTCACATGTGATGTCACATACTGGCTGAAAGATTATGAATAATACAGTTTAGTAAAGTATCACAAATGTATCATAGAAGAAAAGAATAAAATCACACATTCACATCTGACTTGACTCACTTCCTGAAAGATTGTGGATAACACAGTTTAGTAAAGTATATCACAATAGTATCATAAAAATAGAATAAAATA
>NW_003547758.1:9854-14078 GCF_000090795.2 Amphimedon queenslandica | reverse complement strand
ATCATTTCATAAGAGAAGCAGTTAGAAATCAGACTGTTACTTTGGCCTATTGTCCAACAGATCGTATGATTGCTGATCTCTTCACTAAACCCCTCCCTAAAGCTCGATTTGAAAATCTACAAAAGGAACTTGGTTTGGTGAATCATCCATAACTATCAATCAAGGAGGAGTGTTGTAAATAAAATGATTTACAGTTATTGTGATTATTGTAGTCATTATGGTTTACATAGTTAACCACAGACTAGAATATATAGTGATGTTTTTTGGTTTTGTTCCCGTATCTTGCTCCAGTGTGTTCCTGTTCTTTTGTATCTCTCCTTCTCTCTATCTCTCTTTTTAAGTTTATAATACAATATTTAACATGGTGTACAGGGTATGGACAAGTATTTTTTTGCTGAGTCATTTGACAAATACCTGGTTACAGAAGTATTAGTACAGAGCATAGGTGATGCAACCACACACTATATAAATATGTTGCATTTTTTGAAATAAGGATGTATATTCTAACTGAAAATCTGAAAGAAATAAAAGACTTAAAAGTGACTAATTGTTCAAAATATTCAACGCATTCATACAAGAATTGAAATAGGCCAGAATGCCTTGCTTTTAGAATGTGGCATGAAAATATGTCGTAACACTGAACATCTGAGGTAAAATACTGCATTGATAATTAAAGCAAAACCAGATGTTGTCAGATGTTTAAAGTTCGCCATGGCTCCTATCATCAAACTCAGTTTTTCTCATATTTCTCATTGGTTGAGGGAGTGGAATTCAATCAAGTGGAATTAGCTGGGTCTATTCATATAATCAAGAGTAAATAATTTACAGAGAGTGTCTAACCGCACTATAGTAGCTGAAACATGACCGCGTAGAACTAAGTCACGTGAGACCAGAAGCATGGGTGTACTTACTAAAAAACACGTGTAGAAGTTAACATAAAAAACAGTGGAGAAAACTTGAAGAAGCTTTAGACATCATACTAGTACACTTTATAATGCTGCTGAAGTCTGATATGCAGTACTGCTATAGCAGAGGCACCAAAACAGCCAGTAAACCTTGTTGAGCAAACTTGGCAGCCATTTTTTCCTACTCAGCCACACCCAGTATGCGGGAATGCCCAAAGATGCACAAGAAAATGCTACGCGGTGATGTTTCAGCTATTATAGTATGGTTAGACACTCTCTGTAGATTATGTACTCTTGATATAATGGATACATATTTCTAACAGGTAGTGTTGTACAAATTTACAAAGCAAATGCCGTTCCCAAATTCAGTAAAGGGTGTAGCCCAGATCAAATTACATGTGTCAAAACCATCATAGTATGCATTAGTCAATGTTCTTCAATTTTAATACTTAAAAATATGACTTCGAGGTATGATTTATGACTCAATAAAAGGAAAAAGGAGTTCGTAAACAGTTTTTTTCAGAGGGAGTAGAATTTGAAAAATGTAACACACTATTAGTGGTGTGTGACAAAGCATTTAGCCTGTATTATGATAAGATGAAAGATGTTAATGATACAGTTATAGGAATTGTTTGTCTCCTCTTATTCATCATACTCAAGACTAACCACCCCATCACAAAGCAACTAGCAGCTTACATCCAAATTGTTTTACAGAGGCTAGGATCATGAAACTATAATATTTACTTCCATCAGCAGCTAGTAACAGGCCTGGAATGAACCCAGGTAGAACCTTCTATCCTGGCAACTTATGTACTTTACTCTTTCGTCTCTCAGGATGTATGTTGTTCCATTCAAAGAATTTGATCACAATATAGGGGAGACACATGGGACAGGAAGGCTTTCTCATCTACTGTTACATGTACAAGTCAATGAGAGTTCACCCCTACCACCATAAGGAATAAAGTATACCCATAGCTATTGCAAACATGTATTCCCATATTTGCAGAGTCTCCTCAAGCCCCAACCAAGTCGTCCCTGCCTCTCAGAAAGCCACCAGAGTTTAAATTATAATCACTGAGGGTGCTATATAGAAACCCTCACAGTCAGACTCTACTTAACCTTATTTATTGCAATTTATAATCAATTATACATTGATTATACCTTTAGGGCTGTGGCGATAGAAAAATATGCCTATCCAAACAAGGAGCTATTTTGTCTCATTTTTAAAAATCCATGACCATGTTCCTTTGCAAAATCATTAAAGTTAAGGCTGACTGTTTTCTGCCTCACATTTTACTTTCTTCATGTTCCTACTGCTTCTTCATCACAATCTCACCAAAATTTTCCATGATGTATCTAATGATGAGTACAATCACATGCGTCCAAACTTCTTAAGTTTAGTGCAGTGGCAAACTAGAAATGCTTATTGATAAAAGATAAACGTATCTTGCTCATAGTTTATTTCAATATGAAGATCTTTAGAATGTAGTGTTCAGTAAAAATCACTTCAAAGACATGCAATTGGAGGTCAAGCTATTTTCTCTAACCAAAACTTGTAGCAGTTATGCTAGAAACAAATATGGATATCAAAAAGGAAGTGCATTATACATGAATTTATATGGATGGCGTCACTGTGGCAATGCTAATGTCACTTGCAAAGAAGCTGAAGATCAACTGTCTGAATTCACATGTACTGCCAAATTTTACTCTTTTCTGTGTAAAGAAAACCCAGAAGTCATTTGTCTTTACTTTATGAGACTAACATTTACATGTTACAGTTACATAACATCAGATTTGTATACAAAAGCCCCAAGAGGCCAAAAATAGAGAACAAAACTAAAACCTGAGGTGCTATATCTTTGGCAACAAGACTGGAGCCCTGTCTGTACAAATCTGATGTTACAAAATGACCAATGAATTAAAATTGTATTGCAAGTATAGCAAGTCCAATCACTGCACATGTGCAGTGCCTAAAGACCATGTGCTGTTCTCTTTGTCTGCCATTTTAGATTACTCATGGCTGAAAATAAGCCTGTGAAAGAAGAGAATTAAGACAAGGAGAATGTTCCACATTCCAAAAAAAGAACGGTATCAACAAGAAAAGATTTTAGCCACCATCATCATAGGGAATAGACGAAATGGCCAAGGGTAAAGTCCTTAAAAACCGAAAAAAAGGAGCAAATGGGCCATGAAGAGCCTAGAGGACCAGTTTAAGGACTACAACAAGTGGATTAACAGAATCCTGAAGAAAGTATCCTGATGACTTTTTCCCAGGGCCAGCTGCTCTAGAGAAGCCATTTGTAAGTGGAAATATCTGTTTCTCAATGAAACTCGGAACAAAAGTGGCAAGCAATACCATTCAGTGAATAGTATATGAAAAACAAACCTCAAATGAAAAGAGCAGAGACTATACACCAGTATATAGCTTGATAGTTGATAGAGAGCAATCCTAACCAAGCATGCATGCAATAACACTTCCATGCAGTGTTTTTCAAACTACAAAAGGCCAATAAATTATGACAACAAATTTTTAAACTGAAACAGTGCAAATAAAACAATGCCATGAGAACATACACCACTGTCAAACATAAAAGGAGACTCACATTTTTGTGCATAGCAGCTAATTATGCTGCACATCAAAATTTAAATTTTCAGAAGGCTAATTAATCAGTGATATAATATTTACAGAACAGTTGCGGTGCCATTTTTATTACTTTATTGTTTTATTACTAGGTTAATAGTATAGTTAGAGTATCTTTCTTTGATGACTTTCTCAAAAAATGCCAGCATACTGACAAGCAAGTGAATTTAGCTCAATAGTATGCGTGTTATTTTAGCATTGATAAGAAACCCGAATACTGATGTGTCACTTAAGCACAGTAGATAACTCAGCAGGCATGCAAAATTGCTGATTCTGGTAGTATGCAAAAATTGCACAAAAATAGCAATATTTATCCTAGTTTCTTAACCTTTATGAGTGAGCAAGAGATTGTTATAATGACATTGAAATTATATGAAACACTTTAGCAGAACAATAGGCACATACAGAACAATAAGCTCATAAGCACAACGGTGTCAAACAATTATTATTAGTTTTCGTTTTCTTCATTATCAACTTCACCGTCTTTGTTATCAGTTTCATCATCCAGCTTTGGAAACTTAACCTGTGGAACTGTATTTTTAATCAGTGCAGCAACCTTTCTCTTCTTGTCAACAGCCTTTTCTTTTGTAATACTGTAAATGTGTTCTGCACTCGGTGATGCACAGTTATGTAATCTTTCATTCAATAGTTTCAAGAGTCCCATAATATCTCAAAAGT
>NW_003547758.1:0-8661 GCF_000090795.2 Amphimedon queenslandica | reverse complement strand
GAGTATCAAACTTATAGGTCGAGTGACTGAATACAAAGTGAGCCGTTCAAGGTATTCTGTGGCAAGCTTTTTTGCGAAGGCTGCCCTGAAGAACTCAATTTGAAGAGTACTGTAATCAACAATCATATCCACTAAAAGAACCACCAGCTGGGAAAATTAAGGCTCTGAGAAGAAATAGCCAAAGAAGCTGACATTGCTCAAGCATTTGCCAAGCACAATGATGATATTCATTTCAGAGGTGAAACGCTCTTTACCAAGACACAGGTCTTCAGAGTAAAGGTAGTAAAGTCTTTTTTGAAGGCTGGAGTTCCACTCAGTAAAGTTGATTATTTTCGTGATCTTGAGGAAACAGGATATCGTTTAACAGACTGAAGGCACCTCACTGATTACATACCCTTCATTCAGGCTAACGACTACAGAATGAAATACAAGGTTTACCTGTGTCAGCCATATTTGATGACTCAACTCATATTGGTGAGGCTCTAGCTATTAGTGATAAGATTTGTGGATGGAGATTGGAATATTCAGCATAAATTGATTCGACTTCAGATGCTAGCCAAAAGTTTGTCTGGGGAGGAAATAGCTGGAGAAGTAATCAGTGCTCTTTCAGTCACTTATGGTGTTAAATCAGACCAATTAATAGCAGCAATGAGGGAGGGATAGAGCAGCAAGTAATAATGTTGCCATGTGAACAGTCCCAGTAATGTACCCTAATGTCTGATATAGGCTGCCTATCTCATTGGACTGTGTGGGGGAATCATTCAAAACGGAGCATTAGTCTAGTTTCATGACCTCTTGGGTGTCTATTCTCTCACAGCACCAAGGCTAGACTGTTGTGGAAGTCTGAAACAGGTAGATGAATGGCAACTTATAGTACCACTCGATGGTGGAGTAAGTGGGAGGTTCTTCTATTGTTTTTTTAGAGATGTAGAGCCCTTTGTTAGAAGTAACGACGAGTTTTCTCCAGCATTAAGATCCAAGCTTTCGTCATTTTTTTCAGATCCTAATAAGATAGCACTATTGAAGGTAGAGTTGGCTACTGTTATAGACTGGGGTGAGCACTTTGTTAAAGCTTGAAGGAGATGGGTCCTTGTCTTATAGAGTTTTGAAAAGATTAATGAAATAATGATGGCCATGGATGTAAACTACACCAAACCTGTCTAGTGTCATCTCACAAATATGTATTGGGTCTAGAAATGCAAGTATTAATCAGCAGTTGATGGCTAATTAATTTTAGTTAATTTTACTCTTTTCTGTGTAAAGAAAACCCAGAAGTCATTTGTCTTTACTCTATGAGACTAACATTGCATTACAATTACAGTTACATAACATCAGATTTGTATAGAAAAGCCCCAAGAGGCCAAAAATAGAGAACAAAACTAAAACCTGAGGTGCTATATCTTTGGTAACAAGACTGGATCCCTGTCTATACAAATCTCATGTTACAAAATGAACAATGAATTATAATTGTATTGTAAGGTTGTTGCATTTGACATCTAAGTGATCCTCAGAAGACCTTATTCTATAAATGAAGAAACCGAGGTTCTTAAATAAGAATTCTCAAAAAGTGTTAAAGATACAGCTACCACGTGCCTATATGGCAAGGGGAAACTAAAATGCCAACAAAGGACAAAGCTAAGTCCATAAGGAGGACTTCTCTCTCTCTCCAAGGAAAGTACAGGAAAGACATCGTTTTCTGTAGGAGAGCATTATGAGCCAGTCGATGAATGCTGCAAAAATCTAATGAAAGGAGTTGTACCAATACTTCCAACTTTAAACAATGAAAAAAATCTAGGGAATCATCAATGATCAATTGTCTAAAATGTTTCCATGGTATTGAAAACTGTCTATACTCACCACTCTGCAATTAATTTTATTCATCTAATTTAACATATCAAAAAATTCAATAATTAATTTTTTCAGATAGCACGAGGAATGTAAAATTTTGAACTTCTAAATTTCCCATTCTATACTTGGCAACAATTGAAAATTACCTTCAATTAAAAGGTGTCCTCAACAGAAGATACAGAAAATTAAAAATAATTGCTTATACTATGCGATTTATGGTAGTGCTATAGCTTAATTCTTGTTTCTTCACGTCAAGTTACAATGTAACAAAAGTGGCGACTGTGAAGGTGAGCAAGTAATGAGCTTACTTGCAGCAAAATAAGACTGATCTGTTATCAAGACATTTCTCAAGTAACAAAAAGCTGAACAAGCATTTTTTGTGGTCCTTTACATTGTATTTAATAACAAAATAAAAGCTTAAATGAAACGGCATACAGTGACCTACTGACTGATAGCATTGTGATAATAGTCTCTCTCAATTGATTCTAATATACACACACCGGTGAGGTATATTATGGCTTATATACTAACAGAGCCCCAGTGCCATATATAATGTACATCTCACAGGTGCAGTACAATAAATAATGAAGTACCATGGTGCGTGGACTCGCCTGCTGATATTCACCTGAGAGATGATGTGTCACTTGCACTGCCCCCATGGTGATTTTATTATATAAGCAACTTGATATTCGAAAAAAAGAATAACTGATTTTGAGTAACTGCAATATTGCAATTACTGCATTTATATGCGTGTGGTCAACAGATAAACATGGCACATGGCTATGAGAAAGAAAAAAAGCTGAAATTTATTTTAGCATCTGAAGCTCTATTCAGAGAAAGAGTTAGCACAACACTGTTGCCCAGAGTTTTAAGTGAGACTGAGAGGATTTGGTTGCCACTGCTTTCCCCAGTGGTGCCTCGGATCCTCTAGAGAGGCAAAAATACAAACTTTGAGCAATTGTAGCTCATGAACAATGAAGAGATAAGAAAAATCCCACATACTTTTAAGTCCAGGTACTTTTCTCTACTGATCAATGCTAATCTTGACTAAATAGAGTAAATCACGAAGATTTGGGTAGGAAAAGTGGTCTATTAAGGCTTTGCTACCATGGATTGCTACTAAATACAACTAAGAAAAAGTAATCAGCTTTTACCAATGCTGTAGAAAGAATTATAACTCAGGAGAGCTCAGTAAAAAAGATATTTACCTGGAATTAACAGGAATTTTCATGACAGAATGACAATCCAACTGCTTAGCACTCACCTACGCAAGTGTGGCGAGTCCAATCACTGCACATGCGCAGTATCTAAAGACCATGTGCTGTTCTCTTTGTCTGCCATTTTGAGATTACTCATCGCTGAAAATAAGCATGTGAAAGCAGAGAATTAAGAAAAGGAGAATGTTCCACATTGCAAAAAAAGAACGGTATGAACAAGAAAATATTTTAGCCGCCATCATCATAGGAAATAGACGAAATGGCCAACGGTAAAGTCCTTAAAAACCAAAAAAAGAGCAAATGGGCCATGAAGAGCCTAGAGTGTCACAGAAAAATATGTCTCACCCAAATTTTGTCCTAGGAGACAAAATATTTTATGCTAGGACAAAATCTTGCAGAAATATTTTGTCCTAGGACAAAATTTTTCAGAAATATTTTGTCGTAGGCAAGCTTTTATTGTCCTACCCTAGGACTAATTATTTTGTCCTAGGACAAAATAATACATTAAAAATTTTTGTCCTAGGACGAATTGTATCTGAAATATTTTATCCTAGGATCATGATATTATGCATAGACTATTTTGATAAGGAAAATTACTTGGCACAGAGTATTAATAATAATAATAATAATACATTTCATTATCAAACAATAATTGTCTCCAGCTTTTACAACAGTAAAAGTAGTCCTTATCTGTCCAAACATCTGGTATTTGTTTACACTCTACGTGATACCACTCCTTACATTAAGAACATTTTACCATTCTTCCTTTATTACTCAGGGGTGTATCTAGGAACAGGGAAAGGGGGGTGCTGAGGGCGCGCAAAGTGCGCCGCGATTTTGGCCACACCCACTTTACGGTGGTAAAACAGCCTTTTCCTGCATTTTCAACAATTACGGGTGGGGCCAAGATCATTTCAAGCATACTGCTATGTTTCTGGTACTTCTGATTGCACTGGAAACTGCTGAAATCATGATAAGGGGGCTAGATAACTTTGTTAAGAGGCTTGGTAGTGATGCAAGAGTCCAGGACTTCAGTAATTTTTTCTGAGCCCAGCCCTGAGGGGGGTGCTCAAGCCCCCTCAGCCCCCCCTAAATACGGCTCTGTTACTATAGGTTGTCTGAACAGGGAGTATATAGGAAACCTGTATTCTTTTGATGGTCACATTCTATTCTAAGCATTAAAAAAGATGGAAACGAAGCTTATGTTAAATACAGCTGCAAGAAGTTGGGTCTTAACCAGCACAAATTGACATTGCACAAGCAAGGACAAATAAAGCACAATCTTTTGTCCATTTTGCCTTAATCTGCATACTAGGAACAGCCACTTTAATTTCCCTGTACTCGGTGCATTGCGGTATTGCTGCTATCTGCTCCCTGGTACGTTTATCAATTCCATCGCCAGGCAAGCTATCATATATTACTACACTATTTGTCCCATCAGTTTATAATTGATGTTTTGATTTAATTATTCAAATCATGAATACATGCAGATACATATATATACTAAATTTGTCTACAAAAGCACAGATATCATACTACGTACATACATACATACTCATAAGTAACTAAACTATTTAAAATACACAAAACACCTACACTATCATGATATAGTTGACCATTCATCTTTGTCTGGTAATACGGTTCCCCATTTTGCACTGAAAACAATCTTTTCAGCTCTTTTACTTATCTGCCTCTTTCTGTTAGCACTACAACCTTCTGGACACTTTCTATCAGCTAAATACACAGCTGCCTTCTCCACAAGATCATCCTCTTCTTTTCTGGGTTCTTCATTCGGTTCTTGACACAGTGTCATCCTTCTTCGATCTGAAATCTTCTTCTGCGTACTTTGAACGCATCATAAAGGGTCCCACATGCTTTTTATATGTATTCCATATATAAAAAATGAAGGGACAAAGTCCAATACAAAGATTTAGAGTTCTTTCACACTTTTCTTTGGGTAGGACAAAAATTTGCTGACGCTGACATAAAATATCACGTGATATTTCTATCCTAGGATAAATTCTCACAGGGGACAATTTTTTCCGTGACAAGAGGACTAGTTTAAGGACTACAAGAAACGGATTAACAGAATCTTGAAGAAAGTGTCCTGATGACTTTTTGACAGGGCCAGCTGCTCAACAGAAGCCATTTGTAAGTGGAAATATCTGTTTATCAATGAAACTCAGAACAAAAGTGGCAAGCAATACCATTCAGGCTTTGCTAGAAGGAATTATGTGTCACAAGTAAATGAAAAACATTAAAAATGGAAAAGTAATAGGGCTGAATCGGAAAAAAGTAAAGAAACAAGAGCGTACTTGCAAACTGTTGTGGTGAGAAAATCCTACACTACTGCATGAAGATAAATGCTTTATAGTGCTATCATGTAGCAGTCTGTGTGTGCTGGGATAATTAAAACAGGTGCTATGGATTATACCCTCTTCATACAGTGGTGTAGGATTTTTTTCACCACACCGGTTTGCAAGTACCCTCTTGTTTCTTTACTTTTTTCCAATCCAATCCTACTACTGTTCCATTTGTAACATTTTTTATTTACTTGTTTCCATTCTTTTTTCTTAAAGTGATAAATTACATTCTGTTATGATTGTGTGGTTAGATTAATTATATTCATTCTGATCACAAGAGCATAAATTAACATGGTGTCAAACTACAAACCTACGAGGTGACTGCACTACTGCAGCTGGATTTTGCCTTCCATTTGTTCTCTGTCCTTGCTTCTTGTTTTGTCGTCATTGAACCAAGCACAAAAGAATGATGTAAAAGCCAACTTGAGCGGTTCTCTGGTTTAAAAGATTAACAGGTGCATAGAAGAAAGATGAAAGAAAGAAGAAGAAACAGTCTGAAGCAGTAATTTTAATTAGGGCCTGTTCTCAAGAATTACTCCCGCTACATTACAGCACTTTAAAGGTACCAGGAGAATCGCTCAGTGAAGGAGAACTCATCTAAGCCACTTATAAGGCTGTGCAATGCAAGATAAAAGAGTTATGAGTGTTTAAAAATCATTAAAACTGCCGCCATATTGAAAAACCAACATCAATCCTACTTATAGGCTACCGGCTATATAATATCACAAGCGTGAGCAAAATTCAGAGTGCCTCATTTCATGTCACTGAAAGGATGATCAAGCTTTCCAAACTTTCACAGTTACTTTTGATGACCTGTTTAAAAAAATTGCATTGTGATGGAATGGGACTAAATCATCTGTGGGAGGATTAATTGTGGAAAAGTGGGGTCCTATATGTTTCTTTATCATTGAATTTATTGAATGTTGTTTTCTATTATCATGATAAAACATCTTTTGAGAGGGGGTGAGGAGCATGGCCAGTTAAAGTTACCACAATTTCAACATTTGCAGAATCCTCATCAATATATATATTCTGAAAAGTCTTGTAAGAACAGACAGGGTGGTTTGTGCCGACTTATATGCAAAGAAGTCTTTGTGTGAAAACGGACCTTTTCAGGTACATGTAGTTTTCAGCTCAGTTTCCCTTATGTGTGCCGACTGTTCATCATTTGTGGGCAGATATATCCTGCCTATAACTATAACAAGGATGTTTTTACAGTGCTGTGCAGCATTTTCAATCCCTGTCCCCTCGTAGAGCCCTACTCTCATATCAATGATTCCAAAAATATAACATGTATCCAATACACATGTAGTATACTACTAGTATTAGTATCTACAGAATATGAGACTATTGATTCGTGTCTTTGGATGTGATTGTAATATAGCACTCAGGCTATATCACATCATTTCACACAAATCTCAGGTCCTATATTCTATGCATGTGACCTACAAGCAGACCATGAAATAACAGTCAGCCATCGGAGAATTTCCATCCAATCTAGCAGTTTGACCGTGCATTTCAGTGAATGGGCGGCCATTTTGTCCAGTCAATTAATAAAATCATTAAATTTATTTTAGTTAGATCTAATTAATAAAGGCATTAAAATTAAATAGAAGTATCAGTAAAGTATCACATGTTAAGTTTTACAATGAAAAGGAGTGCTGCCACAAGTTATTCCACTAGCGATGAAGATGTGGATAAAAAAAGGATGGTGCTATTTACTACTTATCAAAAGTGGAAGACTGAGCTGGATAGAGATTATAAGACTATGACATGGTTAGCTGGACTCAGGAAAGAAAGTGGTTGACAAGCTGTTGTGTAAGCAGTTCAAGAACGGTAAAAGTTGTACAAGGAACTTTAGCTACAAGTGGATTGATGGGCCAGACTCCATACGGACCAGAAACATTGAGGACCACCCTCAGTCACAGCAGGACGTTAATGCCATGCAGCTCTTCAGCAGGAAACATGCAAAGGAGAAAAGCATTGCCATACATTCACCTATTATTGACTCTCCATACTTTGTCCGATGAAAATAGAGAAGCACTTAAGAGGAAATTTGATATTGCTTATTTTGTCGCTACTGAAAAGTTACCATTGGCAAAGTATCCCAAGCTATGTGAGCTCAAAAAGAGGCTTGTAGTTCATTTGGGCCATTTGTGTCTCAATGAAAATTTTTGTAAGGATTTTATTAGCTACATTGCATTGTCAAAACAAGAGAAACTGTTAAACAAAATATGTAAAGCTAATTTCTTCTCTGTACTATTAGATGGTTGTACAGTTAAGGCTAACATTGACAATGAAGCCGCGCTTGTTTTTGGTGTGACAATACTGCTTCCGACCTTATCAATACACCAATAAATACAATTTATATTGATTTCATACATGCTATAAAACAATCGCCATGAAGCTATTGTAGGTCAGTTAAAAATATATTATTTTGCATCTTGTATAGTTTTGATTTTTTCCATGCTCTTAAGTTATAGCCACTTCTTCGATACATGTATGTTTCCTATTATGCCAAGCTTGTAAAGTACTCCTGTAAAAATGCTTTTGCACACACACTTATCTACCATATAAGTTTGTTAATTTATAGTTAGAAAAAATAAACTAATATATCTGTATTTTTATTTAGTTTTAATATCTAGAAATTTGCTTTCTAAAGTAAATAGTTGCATCGGGTAAAATAATTAATAATATACTAAACTTGTACATTATTTGTCTATTTTGTAACTGCTATGCTTTACACATGATAGTGCATGATTCATGAAACTACAAAATCTTAATTGAAAACAATGTTCTTACATTAAGTGTAAGAATCAAACATGACAAATTGATCATGTCATTTTAAGTCAATTATGCATGTAGACATAATGCCACTCAATAAAAATTTAATTTCTTTTGTATTGAGCCACTTTTATCTTCTACTGGTTGTTTTAGATACTTCGGAAAATGAGAGAATAGCACTTCATTTGTTCAAAACTATTGTTGTTCTAGTTCTCAGAACTAGAACTATTTCGCTATTAGTTCTTGGGTTTTTCCCCTATAGTTCTAGAACTAGAACTAGAACCAACATAAAAATCCAGAATAAAACCAGAACTAGAACCAACCGTACTGAAACTTTGTACCGGACTATAGAACTATAACTAACAGTGTTATGGAATTAATAACTAATCTATAACTAAAATATATGATCATTGTCACAACCTAGAACTAGAACTAAGTGTGTAGAACTA
>NW_003547757.1:12890-14082 GCF_000090795.2 Amphimedon queenslandica | reverse complement strand
AATGACTCGACTGTTGTTGTTGCTTTTCGTGGGAACAAATTCATTCACGAACGTTGTAACTGACTTATCTTTTTTGCGAAAGAAGATTATATCCACTTCACAGGAATATGCTCATGGAGGCTTTGTCAATGCTCTTAATTCAGTTTATCGATCCATTGAAACTAGCATTGCAGATGATTTAGGAAACAAACGACTTGTCATAACTGGCCACAGTCTTGGAGGGGCACTGGCTTCACTGCTAACATTTAATTTGTCTGTCGAATATCGGGATTCTGAGCCTGTGCTCTATGTTTATGGATGCCCACCTGTCGGTGATGAAAACTTGTCAGCATTCTTTGAAGGGAAGCCTTCATATGTCATTACTATTCAAGGAGACCCAGTTTCTACTGGAACACTTGTGACCATAGGCCCGTGGGCTGGTCTATACAAACCAATGGAGGAATTCTACTTGCCAAAAGCTGCAGGTCATAGTCTGAGTGACTACATTGAGCAGTTGGAGAAGTTGAACGAGAAGAAGTTGGCTCTGATTTTTGAGTAAACTGAAAACATTTCACTATTTAGTTATAATAGCTTTACAGATGTCTAGCTAGTAGACCTATGTATTGCTTTTTTGCCATTTTGCATATGTCTAGATAGTAGACATGTCCATTTCATTAATATCTTTTAAAAACTGAAAGTTTTTATACAACTAAAAGTGGGATTATTCCCACATATGGTGCTGTCATCAGAAAATTAGCTCTTAAGAAGAGTATTTAAATACACATTGATCATGGTAGTAAGACCTAATGGTCTAGTCACAAATAAAATTATTAATCTCACAATTAATCAGTCAGACACAACAAAATTACTATAATTACCATACAAAGTATAATTATTAAAGTAATTAAAATATTATGGTCAAAAACAACAGGAGTCAGTACTAATCAAGCACGAGGGAATGGTATCAAGCTGAGCTAGACACGGCTAGCTTGTTCAAATGTTCCATAAAAACTTGTAAACTAACATCATTAGTTAAAACAGGTGCAGCACCACTTCCATCCTAAATGCAACATGTAACATGCTCAAGCACAGAGTAAACAACATACCTGACCCCAGCCATACATGTTGTTATGAGTCTGTGACAGGTTCACTTTAGAGAGGAGAAACCTAGCCTGACTACCCATATGCTCAGTTACCACATACTGTGGCATAG
>NW_003547757.1:6478-8982 GCF_000090795.2 Amphimedon queenslandica | reverse complement strand
ATTACTATTCAAGGAGACCCAGTTTCTACTGGAACACTTGTGACCATAGGCCCGTGGGCTGCTCTGTACAAACCAATGGAGGAATTCTACTTGCCAAAAGCTGCAGGTCATAGTCTGAGTGACTACATTGAGCAGTTGGAGAAGTTGAACCAGAAGAAGCTGGCTCTGATTTTTGAGTAAACTGAAAACATTTCACTATTTAGTTATATTAGCTTTACAGATGTCTAAATAGTACTGCCATTTTGCATATGTCTAGATAGTAGACATATCCATTTCATTAATATCTTTTTTAAACTGAAAGTTTTTATACAACTAAAAGAGGGATTATTCCAACATATGGTGCTGTCATCAAAAAATTAGATCTTAGGAAAGAGTATTTAAATGCACGTTGATCATGGTAGAAAGACCTAATGGTCTATTGACAACTGAAATTATTAGTCTCACATTTAATCAGTCAGGCACAACAAAATTACCATACAAAGTATAATTAATAAAATAATTGAAATATTATGGTCAAAAACAACGAGAGCCAGTACTAATCAAGCACGAGGGAATGGTATCAAGCTGAGCTAGACATGGCTAGCTTTTTCAAATGTTCCATAAAAACTTGTAAACTAACACCATCAGTTAAAACAGGAGCAGCACCACTTCCATCCTAAATGTAACATGTAACATACTCAAGCACAGAGTAAACAACATACCTGACCCCAGCCATACATGTTGTTATGAGTCTGTGATGGGTTTACTTTAGAGAGGAGAAACCTAGCCTGACTGCCCATATGCTCAGTTACCACATACTGTGGCATAGGGAACCTGTTCTGTAGAATATCCTACATACAAATCACTATGTAACCAATGCTAAGTTTTAAACATGTACTGTAGTACAATCAAGTAAACCACCAATCAGTATTACAATGATAGCACACAAACCTACATTTATTTACACATACCTGAGCATCTTCAACTGGTGCTTGATGTAATTGACGGAAGTTTTCATGATTGGGTGAATCTTGATAGCCGGCCTTCTTCCAGCTATATGTAACTAATTAAAATAATACAGTTAAATGTACCTCTCCATGATAAATGAGTATTAAGAAGAAAGTGTACATACACAATACAGTAAGCATGGTAGGATATACCTGAGGATAAAGTGACATGTTGTCAGCAAATCTAAAGTAGCTTGGGTCATCTTTATGATACTCACCAATTAAATTCTGACACTATAAAAATAAGACGCACCCCATCATATATGTGCATGTACAATGTACTGTTGATTGCAGTTCCGTTCGAATGGAGCGTGCGGCGTGAGTATGGTTTCCGTGAATGTGTTTATTAGGATCACGTGATCTCCACGCATACGCTCCGTTCGAACGGAACTGCAATCAACAGTACCAGTTCCTGGGCAAGCCTGAAATGCGGATCCACGTGGATCAAATGCGGATCAGGCTGAAATGCGGATCAACGCGGAACGCTTGCGGATCTGTATCGAAGTACGGATCAACACCCAAAGTTTATGGATTTGTCTGCAAGAATGATATCTATGCATTAGGAGCACATTTGAAAGTACATATAAGCTCTATTTGAGTCCTTAACAAGCATCATTATTATTTAGTTTCCAGTTTCAATCATGGCTTGCCAGTAGGCTGGCTATAATCACTATGTCAATAATTATTATTAATTTTTGTACATATTCAAGTACATTATAGTATCATATAACAGTTATAGATCTATAAGCAGATTCAATGTTTCAATAAGACAATATATTAACTTCATGGTAGGATAGTTGCAATTTATTTTTTATAAAAATATTCAGCATCCTCATGTGTTATTCCTTTTAACTTTTCTACATATTACCATTGCCTACGGAAATAATAAAAGAACATGAAGCACTATGGTGCAATGGACTCGCCTGCTGGAATTCACTTGAGTGATATGTATTACTTGTACTGTATTTTAAGCAATTTGAAAAAAATTATTATTATGGACTGCATAGTTATAATAATAATTAAAATAAGCTATGGGTGTGGTCAACAACTAACTAAAGGCCTTTTCACACTGGCACAGTTTTCAAAGCGCTTTGATGCGCTTTGTTGATACAGCTGAAATAATGCGCATTGATCGTGTTCACACTAGCAGCTGAATTATGTATCATTTTGTGTTCTTGTTGCCATTGGTTTACATTGATCGAAGCGCATCACTTCACATCAATCCACCTCTGGAGGTGAAGCGAGGGTGATGCGCATTAATGCGCATTAATTAAAAACCACTCTAGTGGGTTGTCCCTAGAAAGCGGACCGGACCGGACCAACGGACCCGAAAAGACTAATTTACGGACCGAGCGACGGACCCGATGCAAACTAATTTATGGACCCGACCAAGGGACCCGAGAAGACTAAAGTACGGACCCCGCGTTAATGACCACGGACCTGACCGACCTAGCAGCATAGATATCTTTGCTAGCATCAGTATCTATGATGCTAGCAAACTCCATGATGCCTAGACAA
>NW_003547757.1:0-2543 GCF_000090795.2 Amphimedon queenslandica | reverse complement strand
TACAGACGATCATTACACAATGGGCTGTCTGAATGACATGTGTCTCTATTCACTACAATTACTTTTTCGGTATGTGAGGGAGCAGGATGCTCAAGAGTGGCAGATGTGAGCTCTTTCTCTTGAGACAGACCTTCACACTGTGATGGGTTTATTGGAGTAACAAAACGAGTTCTTTTTCTGCTACTTGAGGATTTCTCCTTTTTCTCCACATCCCTCTCTCTCTTGCCACGAAACATTACTGCTCAGTCAGTGCTCACAGTGACTACTCCACTATTATAGCTCCAACCAGGTCCATGTGCTTAACTGCTTATCTCCATGGGAACGAAAGGTACTTCAGCTCCGCCCATGCTCTGTATGGATCTATAAAAGCAAAAAGCACCCAGCTTAACTGCACTTACTGCAGCTAGTTCAGTACTAATCAGTAGCTTGTACTGCAGCAGGTAATCTTGAGACAAAAAAGGATGATGTTCCTCGTTGCTCTGAGCCTTTCAGCAATTCTTATCCTAAGGGTATCCATAGCAGATGCCAGAGGGGTATCATATCCATATGATTTTGATTTGGAGGAGCCCGAGGCTAATTTTCTACACTCGTCGTCTCGCCAGCATTATGATGATCACAAGGATGATGTCGTCCATGCCACAGCTAGCAAAATAAAGTCAATGATGCAGGGATGGCAGCAGCTAAGTGATGAGGAGAGGTTAGAATTCAAGGAATACGTTGATTCAATGGCAAAAACCAGTACCCATCATAATTCAGAAACAGACCCTGATCTAGCCATGGAAGAATCCAGAAATGTGGTTCCCAGGGTATTTGGATCCATTGGGTTGTATTCCTACTATAGTTACCTGTATTACTATCCAAGAATGGAGTGGAGCCTTGATAGAACTCCTGAAACCAACGACTACTGGGTGGGAATATACAAGGTTGGCGCTTCGGACAGAAAATACTTGACATATCAATGGGTCAAAAAGACAACACAAGGAACATACTACATTGGTAAACTCAGTACTACTGCAGGAGAGGAGTCAACCGACCGTAGAGAGGAATATGAATTACGTATATTCAAAGGAGACTATCAACGACTGGATGCTGTTAGCAATAGGTTACATGGGGTAGTTCATTCACCACCAATTCAAGTACCATCCGATGCAAGGATGGAAGAGCGGAGTGTAGATCCTAAATTGAGCTCATTCCTGAAGTCTCTTGAAAAAGCATTCCAAGTGGAAACAAATGAGGAATCAGCACCAACAAAGGCAAAAATACAAAGCCTTTGGATGGAGTTTAACCCACATGAGCGGGACCTACTTTATCCGATACTGGAGCAGGACTGCCTTCCTAGTCATATAAAAAATGCTGAGCCAGGCTATGATGAATGGCCCGAGCCATTGAAAGCTTATCCAAATCTGCCAGATTCAGTATCAACATCAGCAGTAGATCCTAGCAGAATACCAGACAAAATCACACTTACAATCTCTCTGGAACGTAGCTACACGTATGTGTATCCAGTGGTTGACACCACCAGTACTCTATCAGGAAAATATGCCTGGCTAGGAGTGTACAGAGCAAGAGGGTAAGTTAATTTGCATAAGGCATAGATAACATTAAGAGTCTTGATTACATTGAAAATAAGTGCATGCAATTGTATGTTTAGCTTTTCCTTTTGATAGCTTAAAATTATTTTAAACAGTCCAAAACGAAAATTGTTATTTGCATTGTATGATTATTTATTTCTTGATAGTATGTTACCCTACCCAAATGAAGGCTACCTGGGGTGGCAGTGGGTCGGTCCAGGAGAGGAAAAGAAGACATATCTCTCAAAAATTACAGAAGACGAGGATGGTCCTATAAACGAGGAGTATGTGGGGCCAGTTTTTGATTACATTGGATCGCAATACAAGCAAATCGGTTTTGGCTCAAATGTCATTCAAGCTACAATAGCTGATACTCCTGCTGCTCCACCGCCAAAGTTTGATCCAATTTTCAATACAAAAGAAGCTCTTGCATATGCCAGGTTGTCTAACTTAGCATATAAACCTTATGATGAAGTAGTCAGTGGAGTTGGTCAGTATAATTTAAAGGCTAAGCAGTCCATCTATGACCAAGGCACAGATACTCATGGGTTTATTGCTTCAAATGACTCGACTGTTGTTGTCGCTTTTCGTGGAACAAAATCGTTCACAAATGCTGTGACTGACTTATCTTTTATTCAAAAGAAGATTATATCCACTTCACGGGAATATGCTCATGGAGGCTTTGTCAATGCTCTTAATTCAGTTTATCAATCCATTGAAACTAGCATTGCAAGGGATTTAGGAAACAAACGACTTGTCATAACTGGCCACAGTCTTGGAGGGGCACTGGCTTCACTGCTAACATTTCGTTTGTCTGTAAAATATCGAAATTCTCAGCCTGTGCTTTATGTTTATGGATGCCCACCTGTCGGTGATGAAAACTTTTCAGCATTCTTTGAAGGGAAGCCTTCATATGTCATTACTATTCAAGGAGACCCAGTTTCTACTGGAACACTTGTGACCATAGGCCCG
>NW_003547756.1:8083-14113 GCF_000090795.2 Amphimedon queenslandica | reverse complement strand
GCAGGATAGGGATGTTCTAAGATTTTTGTGGATCTCCAGCTTAGACGACCCATCAGATATAGCAGTTTTTCGTTTTACCAGAGTTATGTTTGGTGTCAACTGTAGTCCTTTTCTTCTAAATGCCACAGTGCGTACTCATTTGGAACAGTTTGTGGACGAGTACACCGAGATAGTACCAAAGCTAATGGATGCGATATATGTGGACGACGTAGTCAGTGGTGCTCACACTGAAGAAGCAACAGAGGAAATTTTTTACACCACAAAACAACTATTGAGCAAGGCAGGTTTCAATCTTAGAAAATTTATCTCTAATAGTGAAGTACTACAGCAGAAAGTTGAGTTACAGGAAGAAAGAGCAAAGAATGACAAAGGGGAATCATATGCTAAATTAGCTATAGGTAAAACAGTGGAGCCTGTGAAAGGAGAAGCTTTCAGTAGGCTTACCAAACTATTGAGGTTAACGTCATTGGTATTGAAGGTGATTGGGAAAATGTGTAAGATTGAAGCAAATGAAACAGATGATAGGAGGAGAGCAGAACAGATATGGATCAAAGAAGCTCAAAAGACGGTTATGAATGATATGTTATTTCAGGAATGGAAAGTTCAATTTGCTCTGTTTGAAGGTAAGGATGGAATATGGAGATGTAGCGGACGATTGGGCAACTCAAATATGACAGAAGAAAGCAAGTACCCTATATTGCTTCCACGACAGCATCATTTCACACAACTGGTCATAGTCAAAGCACATGAGAGAGTGATGCACAATGGAATTAAAGACACTCTGACGGAGGTACGGTCACAATATTGGATAATTAGAGGACGATCCCTAATAAAGAAGCTGTTGCATAAATGCAAAACATGTAGAGTAATTCAGTCACGGCACTTACAGGCACCACCACCACCACTGCCCTCATTTAGAGTTCAAGAGACTCCACCGTTTGTACATACTGGGGTAGATTATGCAGGACCCCTGTTTGTGAAGGAGAAGGAAAAGGATGCTTGCAAGCAGAAAGTTTGGATATCACTTTTCACTTGTTGTGTAACGAGAGCAGTTCACTTGGAGCTAGTAAATGATTTAACATCCCAGGCTTTCATAAGGTGTTTCAAAAGGTTCACTGCAAGGAGAGGAGTTCCAGCATTAGTAGTATCAGACAATGGAACAACCTTTAAAGGTGCCAGTAAAATATTAGAAAAAATTATTGAAAGGACAGAAGTACAGCACCATTTTGGAGATCTAGCTATACGCTGGACTTACAATGTAGAGCGCGCCCCCTGGTGGGGAGGGCTCTTTGAGAGATTAGTGCAATCAACAAAAAGATGTTTGAGGAAGTACATAGGAAAGGCGAAATTAACCCATGAAGAATTGATGACAGTAACTATAGAAGTAGAAGCAGTGTTAAACTCCAGGCCACTAACATATATTACCACATTTCAAGATGGTGAGCCACTTACACCATCACACCTACTAACAGGGAAAAGGATATTAAGCCTACCGGATCATCTAGGGTACAAGGAGCTGGTAAATCAAAGCTATGATACAGAAGTAAGAAGGAGAATGGAATATTTAGATACAGTATTGAAAGGGTTTTGGAAGAAATGGCATATGGAATACTTACGAGAACTACGGGAAAGACAGCGGATTAGGGCAAGGAACAGCAGGACTACGCCTATATCTGTAGGGGACATTGTAATAGTACACGAAGACAACGTACCGCGCAATTTCTGGAAACTAGGAAGAGTAGAGGACACAATCACAGGAAAAGATGGAATCACTAGAGCAGCAGTAGTCAAAGTACACTTTAAAGATGGCAAGACAAAGCTTCTGAATAGACCTATTCAGAGGCTATACCCATTAGAAATACAGGACTCTCAAGATGGATCTCAGGACTCTCAAGATGGATCTAAGGACTCTCAAGATGGATCTCAGGACTCTCAAGATGGATCTAAGGACTCTCAAGTCAGACATCGATCTCAGGACTCTCAAGATGGATCTAAGGACTCTCAAGATGGATCTCAGGACGCTCAAGATGGATCTCAGGACTCTCAAGATGGATCTAAGGACTCTCAAGTCAGACATCGATCTAAGGACTCTCAAGATGGATCTAAGGACTCTCAAGTCAGACATCGATCTCAGGACTCTCAAGATGGATCTAAGGACTCTCAAGTCAGACATCGATCTCAGGACTCTCAAGATGGATCTAAAGACTCTCAAGATGGATCTAAGGACTCTCAAGATGGATCTCAGGACGCTCAAGTTGGATCTCAGGACTCTCAAGATGGATCTAAGGACTCTCAAGATGGATCTCAGGACTCTCAAGTCAGACATCGATCTACGGACTCTCAAGTTGGATCTCAGGATTCTCAAGATGGATCTAAGGACTCTCAAGTCAGATGTCGATATAAGGACTCTCATGAGGGATCTCAGGACCCTCAAATCAGACGCTCTCAAGGCAAACCCCTCACATCACGATCTAGACGTGTAGCAGCACAACAAGCAAGGGATAAGATGTTAGCTCGATCGTTGATATAACTACTTTATGTCATCTATTGTGAGTACTCTTATCATATGGAACTGTAACAATTAATAGTATTATTATCTTGTTATTAATAAGACTATAAATTATTTACCATTTTTGTTACCAGTTATAGGCCGGATCACTACTATTTATTACTTATTACTGAGTTGTGGTCTTTATTATTATCTTTCTATTGTTTGTGTCTATTGGCTGACCTTGGTCAGCCAAGGGGGGAGTGTGTTGGGAACTATTATTATTTAGTATACTTTTTTTGTGAGACACACTGCGCATGCGCAGTGTGTCATTGTTATATAATACAGTACGAATAACACGAGTTCTTCTCTAAAGGTGCCATTATAGAAGTAGCGGCGGTACAGCCAGCAATCCGAGGGAGCGCGTCAGACCTATATACAGTCCTCCATTTAGATCGGTGTACCAAAGAGCTCGTAACCTGTACTTGATAATGTTTTATTATAAGTTAAGAGAGAGGGAGCTCACAAAACGAATACAGGAAAAATACTCAAGAGAGAGAGAGAGCAGAGAGAACTTAGAGAGAGAGCAGAGAGAACTTAGAGAGAGAGCTTAGCAGAGAGAGCATGAATCAAAATGATACTAATTTATACTGTATGCATAGGATGTGGTTAACTATGAAAACACTAATAATAACTACATGCATACCATGCACAAATAATAATATAACCATAGTAACAAACTACATAATCGTTTATTTCTACTACAAGGCGAGGCTTGTATGAAGGTGGTGGGGTGGAGGTAGCTGCCCATTTTAATGCTATGAATGAATCTAATAAGAAATATTATTGTAAAAAGAATATATTTGAAAGTGAAAACTGTAAAAAAGGAGATAAATATTGCAGCAGCAATTAGGGGAAGGTAATTTGTTTCCGAGCACCTAAAAAACTAAACACTAAACCATAACCCCTAAACCCTACACCCGAGCACCCTAAAATTAAGAACAGGATGTAATTCGAAGAGAATGCTTCGTAGATAAATCACCACACTTTTCATGTCATGTGTCCATGTATTGTTTGCTCCAAACTCTCTTCACCCATAATTTTTGATTCAAACAAGCTCATAATAGTTTCTTTTTCTCTTTTGTTAATTTTGCTTATGTTTATTAATTTATTTTGTTCTATTTATTTTTCTTGTCTTTTTGTTTGTTTGTTTTTCTGGGGGCTAGACCAGTTCTTGCCTTCCTGCAGGTCAATCTCTTTCATTTGTATCATTTTATTTTGGTTCTCTCTTCTACTGTCTGTCCCATCCGGTTCTATGTCTTCTAGTTCCACTTGGTCCTCGTACCTCCAGTCTCAGTCAAAATCCGCCACTCTCAGCTGTTGCAGATAATGCGCCACTAAAACGATAACAACAAGACCTTTCGGTTCAAATATCTCTTTCTCAAAATATTCTGCTCAATTGAACAGATCATAGGACTGTATAGAGAACTATTGGACTAGTCGGGAGACTAATCCCTTAACAAAATGTCTACATATACACACAAAACACACTATGAATAATAATCATTTTAAATATTATTGACAATGAATAATCAATTAATTGAATGTAATTCCCAGTCCTGACACACTCCCCACCTTGGATAGGGCAACCTATTCAACACAAGTTATATCAACAACAAATAATAACAACAATAATACTAACAAATAATAATAAACAATTAATAATAAACCATAATACATGTAATAAGCACAATAATAATCAATTTCATGCATAAATGCTACACAAATGAAGCACTATGGTGCAATGGACTCGCCTGCTGGAATTCACTTGAGTGATATGTATTACTTGTACTGTGATATTTTAAGAAATTTGAAAAATATTATTATGGACTGCATAGTTATAATGATAATTAAAATAAGCTATGGGTGTGGTCAACAACTAACTAAATCATGGCACATGGGAAAGAAGAAAAGCTGAATTTATTTTAGCATCTGAAGCTCTATTCCAAGAAAGAGTTGGCACAGAAAATTTTTCTAGATATTTAAAAGAGACTGAGAGAGTTTGGTTGCTCCTGCTTTCCGCAGTGCCGCCTGAAAAATTCTCAAAGAGGCTAAATCACAAACTTTGAGCAACTGTAACTCACAAACAACGAAGTTAGGACAAAATCATTCTTTTTGTTTTTCGTTAGATGGGATTTTCTACCTCTGAAGCAAATTTCGGCCCTGTAGAGTGAAACACGAGCTCTCACCTGGAGAGAGGTCCCTTGTTTAGCAGTTCACAGCTTTTGGTGCCACGGGATGCTACAAGAGCATAACTAGATGAAAGAAAGCAACTTTATCTGTTGCTAGAAGAAGAAATAGAGCTCTAGACTGCTCAGACAAAAAGATAATTTTTTTACAAATCAATTAAACTGTGTGGACAGAATGACAGAACGAGAGCACTAAATGGCATACCCTCGACACAATCTGTATGTAACAGTTTTAATGAAAAGCACTAAAAGTGCATACCCTTGCCACACAAGCAATAGATTTATTTTGATGATTGATGAAAGGTGTGGCTAATAATAGACTAATTAATTGTATAGGTGTGGTTCAAGTGCCAACACTAGTGATGGGCGATTCCAGAAATTTGCATTCGATTCCGATTCTGAATACTTTTGAGACTGGAATCGATGGAATCGAATACCGATCCCGAGTATTACATCTGCGCATGCGCAAAGCCACGTGGTATCAATTACAGCAATAAAAATGCAATAATGATGAATAATCGATGTATTAACCACTGATTAATTAACTATTATTAATATTAAAGGGTGTGGCTGGGTGTGGTTTGATTCGGAATCGTTTCAAACGATTCCTACTTCTCTTTCGATACGAGTACGATTCCATTCGGAATCGAAGAATCGAATACTCCGGACTCGGAATCGCCCATCACTGGCCAACACGGCTACACATACACAGTTAGGCCCTCAAAAGCTTGAGGTTTTCTAAGTTGTAAAAGCTCTCTTGACACATTTAGTTGGCGCTACTAGTTCCTTGCAGACTTCTTTCTACTCTAAGCCAGTTTCAGGATACTGGCTACCTTTTCTACTGAGATTCAAGAGGCCGTATTTGACCTAGGACAGTTTTTACACTGTCATATCATACCAAAGAAAGATAAGTAAGAAAATCCCCACATAAGTTTTGAGTGAAATGATGCTACCTTTCTTATGGTGGCACAAAAAACTCTGCCACTGCTGTAACAAAAAAGTTGCCCAGTTGAGCACTCTTTACTTCGATTTTGCCAGCTTTTGCAACCTAAAAAAGTGAGTGGAAAGCTCTTAAAATGAAAGAAATCAGTCTAATAAAGGCAGAAAAACTAGTTTTGAGTCTCTAGAGTTTTTATCCTGAGAGCAGGAGCCACTTGTTCAGATTAGTTGCTTACACAAACACTGACAAATCGACTCATATACCCTTGCCCATACGCCTACGCGTGGCAAGGGTAACGAGTGCACTATAGCACATGCCCTCGCCACAATCAGCGTGACATAACTGCAGTATAT
>NW_003547756.1:5835-7060 GCF_000090795.2 Amphimedon queenslandica | reverse complement strand
ATACGAAACTCCTCTATGCACACATATAAAATCCCATAAGGAAACGTCATAAACGTCACATCCGGCTGTCCTCACCCTTGTTTCGCTGCATTCATGGCTGCCAGGGTAAGTAAAACAATCACAGTAGCCTATTCGTTTGTTAAAGTAGCTGAATGATCCCTCAGAAGACTTTGCAAAGCCTTTATATATTGAAATAATGCTCATAAACGATAGTTTGAGTGCATATTTTAGTTCTACAATGGATGTCATAGCCTACTTGTTGTGTACATTTCACTCAAGCCACTTTTTTAGCTTAACTCTGTTGAATTAGGCCAACATTTTTTATTGTACTGATAGGTTATTGTTTACTAGTTGTAGTGGGGTTATTATTTAGAGTTTGTGTTAAGTAAATGAGCTGTTATTTTCTAAATCTTGGTTTTTCATGCCCCACCTTTCTAGCCAATTTTTCTTTGTAATACTTGACTTAATTGGAACTTTTTCTATATGGTTTTGTAGTTTGAGAATAGATAGTTGTAGTGGGCCTATTCTCAAAAGGAGTGTATTTTTAGTTTTGGTGCAATTGTGTTGTCAAAATCATCATTTTTAGGTGACAAGAGATGGGAAAGTCATGCATTGGTAGACTGCATATACTAAAAGAAAAGGAAAGTTTCAGCAATTATAATGCATGATAAATGTCAAGTTTTATTGTATTATTGTACATAAAATCACACTTTTATTAGCAATAATAATACTTTTTATCATTGTTTTATTTTTATTCTGAATGAAAACGTAATATGACGTATTTCCGGTGAAACAAGCCTCAGAACATCCGGTCGGGCCGTGTTTCATATCCAGGGGTATATAGTATCTATGCACACACACACTGACACGACGAGCGCAGTACCCTCGCCTATACGCCTACGGCGTGGGCGAGGGCAATAAATTAAAATTAGTAAAACTTTTGAGACAGAGAAGAAACTTCAGCATGTACTAGATTTGTTAAAACTTAGTGAATTTTTTGAGACAGAGAATGTTTTGTTTTTAGACAGAGAAGAAGCTCCACATGTTTGCTGCACTGCTGCATGCATACTGCACAACTGCAGCAATATAAAGGTGTGGCTGCAATGAAGGAGTGGCTCAATCAAGCCATGCTCCACCCGCACACACAGTAATGGTGGCACATGGCCTTAAGTAGTGAAGAAAGCTTTAGTTTTTGTCGACTTTTAAACGTTTTAGCATACATTTG
>NW_003547756.1:0-5775 GCF_000090795.2 Amphimedon queenslandica | reverse complement strand
AACGTTTTAGCATACATTTGTTAGGCTCTATTTGTTGCATACAAACGTCTTTTGAGTCCCTGATGTCTAAAGACTCTGGCCGCTACTTCGGGAGAAGAGAGCCTCGTGTAAACTCACAAGGTATGCCATGTTTGGGCTATCATATCTTTAAAACGAAGATGATTGCAGCAATTCCTCTCATATTAATGAAAGATGAGGCTTTGCTTTATTGTTTTATCTGCCCTGTTACTCTTTTGCTCTAACTACGAAAGAGCTGTCGGGGAACCGACCTACGTTTGGAGACTTTGCCAGCTTCTTACTCCACGGAAAAGACAAATCAAGCATTCCCAAGACAGAGAATAACTTTTTCTAGAGCCATTGTTAATTATAAGACTCTCCGGGACTAGACAAGAAAGCAATGTCAGCTCAAAAGTGGAGGTCAAGCGAACACACACACAGACAGGACGACTGCTTTACCCTCGATCACGCCTACGCGTGTCTCGGGTAACGATCACGCCTACACGTGTCTCGGGTAATGACAACCCAACTTCTTAGTACCCGCCTACGCGAGTCCAATAAATGTAAAATTGTAATAATAATAATAAACAATTAGTCAAGGAAGTGGATATTGGTCCGGCAGCCGGACACCTACTGCGGGGCTATAGATCCGGCATGCCCTATATAGTATACTGGGGCGAAGCCCCAGTATACTAATACACAAGGGCGTAGCTAGCATAAGGCTATGGTAGGCTATAGCCTACCCTGAAGTTCAGAAGTCAGAATTGAAGTTTAGTAGTTTCCCTATATTGAGTTCCTGCCTTAAATCACTTATGACCAAAGATTATAGAAATTTAGGGTAGCTGTCTCAACTGGCAGTTACTCACTCAGTCACTTTTGACACAGGTAAACAGAGACAGGAGAAAGAAAAGAAAAACAGCCATTTTAGCACAATTATTATAATTTATTAAGGTGGAATCTTTATATAATTAACTTAATTAATTAGCTAGCTTAATAAAAATTATAAAAAGTTAACTTTAAGTGAAGCCATCACAATGTTAGCTGCAAAGAAACAAAAGCTTTGTGAATTTTTATGCAAATTTTAGTTGAGTATATTAGTAGTCAACCCCAGCCATATAGACTATTTGTACTGAAGATGAGCATGAGGAGATTGAAGATGATCTTGTGAATGATGATTTTGTTGATTGTGCTGCTACCTTGAGTCTTGCCTGAGTCCTCATCTGAGTCTGAGTGTGAAGCAGTTACGAGAACCATAGATATTAGAGTAAATGAAACTGCATATTGCGAGAACACGCCCATTTCGCGGGCGTAAAAGTGGGCGTGGCCAAATCGCGGCGCACTTCGCGCGCCCTATTTTGCTCGCAGCCTACCCCTTCCTTTTTTCCTCCCTACGCCCTTGCTAATACACAATTTTTTATATACAGATATCAAGTATAAATACGACAATCGGCAACGTTGATGCAGAGGGGTTGCGGTGGTGTGTGGATTGCACGGATGGGGTCAGCGGTTCGAATCCTGTCAGGGCTACTGACTAAAACTATGCTGCAATGTTTGATTTTTTTTCTTTTTTTAAATCACTTTTTTTTGCTTTTTTTTTTTAAGAAATAAACACCCTCTCGTACATCTTAGCCTCCGGGGTCATAGGGTTGGGATTGGGGTTTAGTGTTTAGTTTTTAGAGCACCCTCTCGTACATCTTAGCCTCCGGGATTGTAGGGTTTTGGGATTAGGGTTTCTTGATAAAAAAGACAAAGTTCCGTTTTGCACTATTGCGCATGCGCACAAGCTGTTTTACGGAGAACAACGGACTGCCGGATCTATAGCCCCGCAGTAGGCGTCCGGCTGCCGGACCAATATCCACTTCCATTAGTTAAACATCAGACAATCTCACATTTCCTTTCATGAATCCAAAAGTCTAGCTACAATCCTATCCTGAGCAAGAAGAAAGCTAAAGACAAAGGTGACACTGACTCTAGTAAAGATCAAGCACAGACAAATGTCGTTGGGAGTGAGGAGGAGAATGAAGACTATTCCTTGTTTAAAGCAGCTGGTAACGCCTCAAACAAACCTCTGTTAGCAAGCATTCTCATTAATGAAGTTAGTGTGAAGATGGAGATCGATACAGGGGTATCTGTCTCTCTAATGGGAGAAGACACCTATCAATTAGTTCAAGATCCTGAGAAGCCTCTTCAACGCTCCACAGCCAAGCTTCATACCTACATGAGAGAACCAATCAAGGTATTGTGTTCCACTGAGGTTCATGTACAGCATAATGGTCAGAGTATGACATTGCCTTTGATTGTAATGAAGGGCAAGGGTTCTCCACTACTTGGGCAGAATTGGTTGTCAATGCTCAAATTAGATTAGCAGAATGTATTTAAAGTAGAAACCAATCGCTCTTTACAAGACGTACTAACATGCTTTGGAGAAGTATTCAATGGAGGGCTCGGGAAAGTAGAAGGAGTGCAAGCTAAGATATTTGTACATCCCCAGTCTACGCCTATATTTCATAAAGCTCGTCCTGTCCCCTATGCATTGAAAGCTAAAGTGGAAGCTGAATTAGATCGCCTTCAGGAACATGGAATTATTGAACCGGTTCGTTTCGCTGACTGGGCTGCTCCAATAGTTCCAGTGCTCAAGAGAGATGGATCCATTCGTATATGTGGGGACTACAAGGTCACTGCAAATCGAGTGGCAAGGTTAGACAAGTATCCTCTTCCTCGTATTGAAGACTTGTTAGCTTCATTGTCTGGTGGGACGTGCTTCTCCAAGCTAGACCTATCACATGCCTATCAACAGATAGAGCTGGAGGAGGAGTCTCGTGAGTACACTATAATTAATACACATAAGGGGTTATTCAGGTACAACAGATTGCCTTTTGGGATAGCCTCAGCCCATCAATCTTTCAGAGGGTAATGGACACCTTGTTACAAGGGATCCCAGGGGTATGTGTATACATTGATGATATTTTAGTTGCTGGTTCCACTGAAGAAGAGCACCTTGCTCGTCTATCAGAAGTCCTCAAGTGTTTGGCTGAATCTGGAATGAGATTGAAGCAAGAGAAGTGTAGTTTTCTACTGTCCTCAGTCGAGTATTTGGGCCATACAATCAGTAGAGAGGGATTGAAGACTTCTGAATCTAAAGTTAAAGCCATTTCAAATGCTCCAGCTCCATTGAATGTGAGTGAATTACGTTCATTCATAGGTCTTGTCAATTATTATGGCAAATTTTTGCCTGATCTTGCTACAACACTCACACCATTGTATGAATTGCTACATGCTAAGAAGAAGTGGTCATGGGGAAAGGAACAAGAGAAATCCTTCAGAGAGATTAAGGAGCTGCTGAAGTCGTCCAGAGTACTGATTCATTTTGACGACACATTACCATTAACTCTCTCATGTGATGCCTCTCCTTACAGAGTTGGTGCTGTCCTAGCTCACAGACTGTCAAGTGGTGAGGAGCGTCCTATTGGATTTGCCTCTCGCACACTAATGGTGGCTGAGAAGAAGTACTCGCAATTAGAGAAGGAGGCGTTGGCCATCATTTTTGCAGTCTGGAAGTTTCATCAATATCTCTATGGTAGACCGTTTGAATTAAAAACGGATCACAAGCCCTTAACATATATATTTAATGAAAAGAAGGGAATTCCTGTGTTGTCATCTGGACGTATTCAGAAGTGGGCTCTCACTCTTGGAGCATTATAGCTACACTATTACTTATAAGGAAGGCAAGTATAATGTGTGTGCCGATGCTATGAGTCGCCTCCCACTTCAAGTCTCTTCTAGCTCTCCACCTAAGCCAGCTGATGTCATTCATCTACTGGAATATTTGGACACCTCCCCAGTAACTAGTACTCAGGTTCGGTCGTGGACAGATCGAGATCCGGTATTGTCTCGAGTACGGGATTGGATACTTATTGGTTGGCCTGCTAAAGAGGGGGAAGGAAACAATCTCTTTCAACCATATATGAGGAGGAGGTATGAGCTGAGTGTGGAGGAGGGTTGTGTATTGTGGGGCAATTGTATAGTCATTCCAAATAAAGGGGGGAAAGCCTTAGTATCATATTGCATGAGGGTCACACTGGAATTGTCAGAATGAAAAGCTTTGCACGAGGATATGTCTGGTGACCAAATATGGACCATGAGCTTAAACAGTGTGTGCAAGCATGTAATGTGTGTCAATTGCAGAGGAAGTCTCCCCCAGTAACCCCTCACATCCATGGGCATGGCCTGACAAACCATGATCTAGAATCCATATAGATTATGCGGGGCCTATAGAGGGAAAGATGTTTTTAGTGGTGGTAGATGCGTATTCTAAATGGTTAGATGTTCACATGACTATCTCTACTACTACTTTAGCTACTCTAGACTTATTAAGGAGATCATTTGCTACTTTGGGCTTGCCTGAGGTAGTTGTTTCAGACAATGCTGCCAACTTTACTAGTGAAGAATTTAGAAGCTTCATGAAGAGGAATGGCATCAAGCATGTTAGAACCCCGCCTTATCACCCTGCCTCTAATGGTATTGCAGAGAGAGCTGTCCAGACTTTAAAGGATAGCATAAAGAAGTTGAAGAAGGGATCTCTGGAGACTCGGTTGTCTAGATTTTTGTTTAAATACCGTGTTACCCCTCATTCTGTTACTGGTTTTGCTCCTGCTGATATAATGTTTGGTCGTAGATTAAGGACACATCTCGATGTTTTGAAGCCTGATTTGTCTAGGAAGGTTATTTGTAATAAGGAGCATCAAAAGAATTGGTATAATATTCGTGTGAATCAAGGAAATTTTAAAGTTGGTGACTTAGTGTATGCTCGAAACTATGCTACAGGTCCAAAATGGTTACCTGGTAAGATTGTGGAGTCAAGTGGGAATGTATTATTTACTGTAGCTCTAATTGATGGTCGTCAGGTGCGTAAGCATACTGATCAACTGATTAAACGGTATGCAGACTCTAATGATCAAGCAGATGAAGAGCAGTTGGATCATGATGATATCCCTGTGAGTTCTAATAATGAAGATTTTACTAACACTGCTCCTACTGTGAACAACCACCTGATACTCCAGAGCTTTCTGCTGATACAACTACTACTTCCCATTCTGCTTCTCATACACTGTCTCGTTCGACTACTCCTGATCGTACGACAGAATCTCCTATTCAAGACGAGGAACAGAGCCGAGAATCTGCTCCGCCTACCGTTACTACTCGTCGTTCGTCTCAAACACGGAATCCTCCAAACCGGTATGGCGATCCTTATGCTTATTAATATTATTTGATTTAATTCTATTATTGTGTGTATATCATTACTTATGATTCTGATTATTAATATTAATTTTTGCTTATTATTTTGTTAATGCATGCAAATTATGGTTTATGTGTGTATGTTTTTGACTAGTGAGAGGGGAATGTTATGTTTTATTAATTTGTGTAATTATTGTTTTGGTTCAGTAACTATTATAGTTATTACCTGGGCCTGCACAACCAGCTCGTTTATTCTTTTGTGTGTATCCATTGTCTATATTTGCACATGCTATTTTACTTCTCTGGTTGTGTACTGTTTTGTTACAAAGATAATTTCTTTTATAAACTGAGAATTGTTATCGATCGCTATCGTGGTCTGTTCACGCGTTAGTACACAACAAATTTGATTTACATGATGTTAAGAAATTAGTTCAAAACAAGAAAATTAAAATTATTTTGTAATGTACAACTTAGCTACTTGGAATATATTTCTGTCTAGCACAAGAACTGGAACTAAAACTAAATTTTATTGAAGTCTAGTTC
>NW_003547755.1:1640-14114 GCF_000090795.2 Amphimedon queenslandica | reverse complement strand
TCAGTGCTTGATGCTATGAATTCTTTTAATCTTAACAGTGTCAGCCTTTCTAGCACTGAAGCTGTAGCTCTGCAGCAGTTCTTGTCAAATGTTCTACTAGATCATAAAAGATTATTTACAATTTGTAAAATTCCACTTTTCAAAGCTCTTCAGTATAACGAATCCTCTCGAGTCTCCATTAATACTATAAGGTCATCATACTGTGATAATAAAGCTATAGCAATGAGTGGTACTTACAGTTTTAGAACTGATTTACTAACAAACTCGCCACTAATCATTGATGCCAATGGAAATGTTTTAAGTCTCATAAGAAAATTGTCTGCTCACGTTTATCTGATGCCAGAAACTGAGTACCTCCAGAAAGTAGCATTTCAACAAATTCGTAACAGGCAGTTTAGCAGCAGCAGTATAGTTCCTTTTATGATAAGTGTTCTTGACAATTTCTATACTCCTCAGTATAGACAAGTAGCTCAGCAACTTACCTCTGCCATGAGTAACTTACCTTTTGTTGAAGTCTCGAACTCATCAACACTTGAAACTCCTCAAAATCTTTTTGATCCAGATATTGAAATATTACTTCAACTTTATAATGGCGAGAATAAGTTTCCTGCTTCAAGTTTTCATTCTTATCTCTCAATTCTGAGGCAGTGTGGTTTGAAGTCATTTGTCAGTGCTAATGAAATTTTTCAAATTTTATCATCTCTTCGATCAAATGCATATTATTCAACTAGCTGCAATGTTGGTGAAATCAAGTACTTAAGAATTGTTTCTGTACTGAAATACTTGTCCGATAATTCTCATCTTTTTTATGTGAGTATAAATTATCGTAACAATTTGATTGATGTCTTACATAGTCAAGCTAGCCAATATTGCTGGCTACCAGTAGCTTGTAATCCTCCAAACAATTATCCTTCAAGTTTAACATGGAAAGGATATCAGTACAGCACATGTTTAGTCTCCAGTGATGTCAGTCCTCTAGTTGTTTTATCTCAAGATCTCTCTACATCAGAGCTACCACTTATAGCTGGATCCCAAGCTATATTCATTGAAAATACTCCTCAGCAACTCTCACAGATTTTTATTTGCCATCCCAGGGATTTAGTACCAGCCGTAATTTCTCATTTTAATCAAGTAATATTCAATAAAGATAAAATATCTGGAGACATGCTTCAATCAATTTCATTCAAGACATATACATACTTGCAGCAAAACATTAGCTATTGCAATGCACAGTTGTTGGTAGACAACTGGATATGGTTAGAAAGTCATTCAACATTTATTGATTTAAGTCAAGTAGCTATAGCAGCGAATCCTTTTTTTAGATTGAGTCTTGAACCTTTCATTTTTGTGCTGCCTTCAAGCTTGCAAAAGTTTTCAAATCTCTTTACTCGATGTGGTGTACCAGATAGTGTGACTGCTAGTCAGATTCTGTCTGTCCTTACGTCAATACAAGAACAATCTGGTAGCTCACATATTACTAATGATAATGCTTGGTCAATAGTTAGAGCTATATTAGATTGGATAGCAGATGATACTGATAGAATGAGAGAAGGTAATGTTTTAATACCAGTTGAGAGTGATTCCTCTTATCCTCAGCTCCTACCTATTGAGGATGTATCTTATACTGATAATGAAATGCTTCGTGACATTGCTAATGCCTCAGATGAAGTAGTGTACCACCTCATCCATCCCAAAGTGACTTACTTGGTCCCTGTACTAGGGATAACTCCACTCAGTGATCATCTTGATATCACTGAAGATGTGTTTGATGATGCTGGTCAACACGAACCATTGACAACACGACTTGGTAACATCTTGAGGGAGTACAAAGATGGACTCACTATTATAAAAGAGATGATTCAAAATGCTGATGATGCTGGAGCAACTGAAGTCAATATATTATATGATGATCGAACACATTCAACACATAAGCTGTTATTTAAAGGAATGACAGAGAGTCATGGACCAGCATTGATTGTCCACAATAACAGCACATTCACCAAAGAAGACTTCGAAAATATAACTAAACTGGCTGGTGCTACTAAAGCTAATCAACCACTTAAAATTGGTAAATTTGGTGTTGGCTTTTGTTCAGTGTATCATATCACTGATGTACCTTCCTTTGTTAGTGGTGAGTGGTTGTATATATTTGATCCAACACTAAAGTACCTTAAAGGTGTAGTACATAATGAGAGCAGACCGGGTAAAAAAGTTCAGTATCAGTCCAAGTTTTTAGCTCAGTCTCAGCAAATGGCTCCTTATGAAGGTTTGTTTGGTTTCACATCTACTGCCAATTATAATGGTACCATTTTTCGACTTCCTTTCAGGACAAGTCCAAGTCAAATTAGCTCTACAATATACAATGAACATCTGATACAGAAAATGAAAAATGATTTAATAAATAATGGTTCAAAATTACTGCTTTTTTTACAACACGTTAAGCGTATAACATTTAGCTCAGTGCAAGGAGATGTACTGTCAATTAATAGTATTAATGAAGTAAATGGCATTAAACATTGCATAACTAATTTTTCTACTAGCAATTCAGTAAGTGAATACTGGTTAGTTTCTTGTCAGGAAGAGAAGTTACAAGAACAAGGAGGTGACTACCAGCCTGGAACTGCATCCGTAGCTTGCCAGCTGTTTAAAGAAGGTTCAAGCTTTGAGTGCAAAGCAGTTGAAGGTTGTGTATTTTGTTTTCTTCCACTTTCATTGCCTTGCACTGGCCTACCAGTGCATGTTAATGCTAACTTTGCTGTGATGAGTAATAGGAGTGGCATCTGGACTGAAGCTTCATCTGGAGAGCCTTCTGATTCAAGGGAGTATTGGAATGAAAAGCTAATGACTACAGTCATACCAAAAGCATATTACAATTTATTGAAAATGCTGAAAAAGATGTGTGTTACAGGGAGCCTCATATCATATGAGTTTTATAAATTATGGCCACTAAGTAAGGAACTACATATGAGATATCCATGGGAGGATATGATTCCTGTTCTGCTGAAATTAATATGTAATAGAAGCTTGTTTTATTCTAGTTCAATTCATCAGTGGTTGACATTAGATGAATCCCAATTCCTTACTTCATTATTTGGATCAAGAGATTATTCTTCATTTGATAAAGCTGCCTCTATTCTACAGATACCAGTGGTCTCATTGCCAATATCTCATTTAGATGAAATGAGGTCTAGTGTTTCCATAATTAGTGAGAGTGAGTTTACTACTAAGTTCTTAAATAACATTGATCTCTTCTATGATTATGTTGAAACTCGAAATAGAATTCTTTTCATCATGCTTTCTGCTATTGGATCTGATCCTGTTCAATACACTGAATGTGCTATTGAGTTTAAAAAAGTTTCTTCTATTCCTACCTCACCCAATGGAACTGCTCTTAAATTAGCCAGTGAGCTAGTTGATACTCATTATTTTGATGCTATGTTTGATCCAGAGGATAGCATGTTTCCATTAGATAAATTTTATCAAAATCCCTTGACACGTATAGCATTGTTTCAACTTGGTTTGTTATCAGTTAATACAGTCCCTTGGGAAATGATCATCAATAGTGCTAAAACAGTAGCATCACTTCATGATAGAAACAAGAAGAAAGCGTTATTAAGAATTCGAAGTATCATTAATTGCATTTGTGATAAAAATGAAACTGCACCATCTGAATTGAGACAGATTAATTTTTTACCTGTCCTACCAAAACCAGAAAAATATTTTTTGCCATGGAAAGGTGATGGTCACAGTTTGATAGCACCTAGCCAGATAATATGTGAGCAATTTCAAAGCTTTCAGAAACCACTTTATACAGTAAGTTCTCAGAAGGCACTGCTGAATACAAATTCAGAAGATGGATGTGATTTTATATCACAAAAAGCTCTTGAGCTTTTAAACATTTCATCGAGACCATCATTTGATGAGGTGCATGCACATTTTATGTGTCTGGTAAAATGTTTTAATCCAGATAATATTGATGATCCAGAGGCAAGGGAACTATTTGAAAATATGTGTCGGTATGTTTATGAATATTATGAAAATTTATTAGCCACATCTCTGGATGAATCTCCCAGTACTGAACTACAAACATTAATAATTTCTCCTAAAGCCAAAAAATTCATCGATACTTATCATAACAAACCTTTTGTTTACACTGGAACAGGATTTGTTACTTCGTCTGACGTAGCTGTCAATTGGAAAATAATTGAAGGACCTTACCTTTACAAGCTACCTAGCATGTTGTCACAATGCAGGTTGTTACTACAGCATTTGAGTATCAAATATGACTTTAGCATTACTAAATTACTGGCAACATTGCATCAGATGTTTAAAGATTTTGGTCCTAGTCATCAGCTACCTCTAAAATATCATAAAATAGCTAATTGCATTATACATGAATTAAACTCAGTGAGTAAAGAGGAAATTTTGAGCATTAGAGAAGCGGTTTATCTTGCTGACCAGAACTATGTTGTTCGACCAGCTAATAAATTAGTTTTTAATGATGCTCCATGGTTACCAGAAGATGCTGACAACAATTATGTTACTTCTTTGCTTAATCGAGATATAGCACTAGCACTTGGTGTTGTACCTACTAGAAACAAATTTCTTGACAAATTTACTTCTATAAGTCAAACATTTAGTGGTGTGCCATATGGGCAAAAAGAAAGTTTAACCCAAAGAATTAAAAATATTCTTAGCAACTATCCATTTGACGAGACTTTTGTAAAAGAATTGATACAAAATGCTGATGATGCTAAAGCTAATGAAATGATTATTATATTAGACAGAAGACAACATGGAACAGAAAAGGTTTTATCAGAAAACTGGGGAGAATTACAAGGTCCTGCCCTTCTGGTATGGAATGATAAAAATTTTAGTGATCAAGATTTGGAAGGTATTCAAAAGTTGGGTCTTGGTTCTAAACGTGATGATGATGAATCAATTGGTCAATTTGGTATTGGTTTTAATGTGGTATATCATGTAACTGATTGCCCTAGTTTCATAACAAGAGGTGAAAAGTTTTGTGTATTTGATCCTCACTGTAAATATGTACCTGGAGCTGATGCAATTAGTCCTGGCAGACAATATAATATTGATAAAACATTTTGGAATGATATGCCTGACCTTTCTTCTGCTTTTTTACAAGATAATTTTACAAGCAAGCTACTTGAAATTGACAAAGGAGTACTTTTTCGTTTTCCACTTCGCTCTACCCAAAAATTAGTAGAACAATCTAAAATTATTAATGAAATTAATGATACAGTAGTTACAGCTGATGTGATGGAATCTTATTTGAGAAACTGGGTGTCAGTAATTAAAGATTTACTTCTTTTTCTGAACCATCTAACCACATTTGAATATTATGTGATCAATGAAAGTGGTAGCATTGCTCTTCAAACAAAGTATAATATCCATATAACTGAGGAAGATCATCTGAAACGAATCCATCTAAAGGAAAGTTTATCTAATTTTAAATCAATTCTACAGCCTTGTCTAGTTACATATTCATTGACACTTGAAGCAAGTGTGAACTCAAGCAAGGAATCCAATAGGGAGGTTTGGTTAATTCAGCAAGGGGTTGGAGATATGCTGGATCCCTTAAAAGACTGGAAGTTTGTACCTAAGATATTACCTCAACATGGAATTGCTACTACCCTCATTAGATCTCAAAATTTCAAAGGTCAAGTGTTCTGCTTTCTTCCTCTTCCAATATATACCAATCTACCTGTTCACATAAATGGCAAATTTATTCTTAATAGTGACAGACGTTCTTTATGGGCTAGTACATCAGAAAAATTAGATGATAGAAGTACATGGAATAATAGTCTTTATAAAGCAATAGCATCTTCGTATGTCCACTTTTTAAAAATAGCACAGTCTTCATATGTGGCAGCTTCTGGCTACAGCAAATTAGAGGAATTATTTAGTGCTGTTGATGTTTATTATGGCCTTTTTCCACTTTGGAACCCTCCATTCAAATATGATAAATTGAAAGAAATAGATTCTTCAGGCATAGATGAGAAAACAAAAACAGTGTATGACTGGAAAGGAATTGGAAGTAAAGTTTTAAAGCTGTTGTGGTCAAGGAATGACTTGGTGTTAGCAGTAGCTAGAAAAGACATTAAGTCGAATGAACATGGTAGGTGCATTTGGTTAGTTGATTGGCATTCCCTACATGATGACATTGAGTCTTTTACACAGGTCTATTTTTTAAAAAAGGAGGACAGATATATGAAGAAAATATTGACCAGCCTTTGTATGGTTATCACATGTGCTCCTTATGCATTATACAAAAATCTTAAAAGTTTAAAACTTGATGAAAAGACTTTCATTGAACCAGCTATTGTTGATTATAAATCTGTCTTTAAATTTTATGCTAAATTTTACCCCAAAATATTACCAAACAGTTGTCCTTGCTACATAGATGAAACTCCTTTTCAATCAGCTAAATTTTTTTGCACTTTTGTTAAGTATATGTTGCTTGAAATTATTGACCATGAAACTACTCGTTATAGATTAGAATTTCCTAATTCTCCAGAAAACATTCCTCTTTTGTTAACTGCTGATAATAAATTACGAGAATTTAACCAATCTAAAGATATTTTGTGCAGCAAATTTGTTAATCTTTTTCCAAATAGCTTATCTCAATTTGTACATGAAGAACTTTTTGATATGTACTCAAAAACATTATATTTTCCTCCACCAAAAGATGTACCTTTTGATATTATTGAAGGCATACTAAATGTGAATTTGCACACAAAGCTTCAAGATAAAGCTGTAGATAATTCACAATCTGCTTTTATACCACCAGAGAATTTTGCAAGTTTGTGGCAATGTTTATGTAGTGATGATGTTTTTCAATGTCATCAATCTAATATTGTTGAAAGATGGGCTTTATTACCATCCACTTCAGGTTCATTGTATTCAGCATCATCACCAATTCGTCCCTTAATACCACCTGCTGCTGCTGCTGATGATGATGATGATGCTAAATGGTATCAAGAAGTTTATAAAGTGTTGTCTATTTTCAATGTTCCAATTTATGAATCAAAACCAGAAGGGGAGTTTGATAGCCAGGTAGAATATTGCATTCAGTTAAATCAAGCAGACAAAGTTCTTTTAATGTTATATCATTGTGAGGATATTGAAAAAAGGATTTTAGCAAATGAAGATTCTGCTTTAAAGGTACTTTGCAAATATTTTAGGGAAATAAACTTCAGAACAAATGCAAAATGTTTGACTTGCATCAGATCATTACCTTTATTTAAATCAATACAAGGTGATCTTGTTAATATTAAAGGAAAGACAGTGTTAGCTACAGGCTATTTAAAACTTTGTCAGGCTGGTTATGATATTTGGGCTACTCAAAATGATTTAGTTTTTTTAGTGACATCTGGAGCTTGGGCTGAACTTGGAATCATGACAGAGCTAAATGTAAAAGAAATCACATTATCTCATTTACCTGAAGTTTATATTAGTCATATTTTTCCTCATTTTAAAAATTTAAGGCCTGATGACAGAAGAGATCACTTACATTATATACTTCGTAGTAGTTTTATTACTAAAAGTAATTCTGAACGTCCATCCTTTTTTTATCACTTTCTTTCCAACTTGCAATGCTTAGAAACTCAAACAGGCGAGCTTCAAAAAGTGTCATACTTTTATGATCATTCAGCTCCAATCTTTTATACTTTTAGTGACTTGTTTCCATTTGTTCCAGAAGCATATAGGAATAAAGAATGGCTGGAATTTTTTAAATTGCTAAAACTACAATCAACTACTCCTATTGACAAATTCAAAGAATGTTGTGAGTCAGTGATGAGTAAGAATGAAAATGAAAGAGCAATAGCATCTGAAATTTTAGTTTCTTATTTGTTTTCTGAATCTGCAAAGGAATGGCATATAGACTTCAAAATCTTAGCAGAAATTGGTGATATTCCTTTTGTTCAGGTCAATCCTGTCAGTGACTTTCAGTGGATCAAAATGCCACACAGCAAGACTGGATTAACTAAATTCAATCAAGCAACCATATATGACTGTGCTGAATTGGTTTGGACTGTCAATACTATTATACGTATACCTTCAGAAATAGCAGAGTGCATGGAAACTCAAGAATTTAGAGCATTTTTAAGGGAAGCATCTGTTGTTCCACAAAACAATGAATCACATTTTAAGATGTCACTAAGAAATCTTGGTGTTACTGTTGAACCAGCAGTTGATGATGTCTATCATAATTTTATAAATATTTCAGAAACACCATTATCTAATTTTAAACTCTTTGATTGCTATAGCACCAGTGTAACGAATCACCCTATTAAGATAGAAGACATTATTAGAAAATCATTGAAGTATTTGTATGAAAAAGGTGCAAATGATCTTCTCGATAGGCTTAAAGTTGTACCATGTATTCCAGTACAAGCTGACAACACTAATACAGGTGAGTTCATGACCCGACCAGTACTTGTCAAGCCAATGCAAATTGTGAGAGAAATATCAGATGATTGTAACCACCTCTTTCCTTACGTTCATTCTTTACCTCGCTTTATGGCAAATATTGGTCATGACCTTAAACTCATTGGTATATCAGACAGAATTACTTTAAAATCATTACAGCATCTCCTTGAGACTGTGCATCAGCAACTGAATGGTTCTAAAATAAATCCTAATTGTGCCATAGCAGTAAAAGAAGCAGTCATCAAAATTTATAATTTATTGGAAGCTTCTCATGATACCAATGATGACGTTGTATGTGAACTTGATCCACTCTATTTGCCCACTGCTGATGGATATTTAATGCAGTCAACTGATCTTGTCTTTATTGACTCATTTCGTTATCAAGATGCTTCATTGAGTTTTGAAAGATCTCCATATCCTTTGTTTCAATTGTCTAATGAAACAGGAATTGTCAATAGTTCAAATGAATACAAGCTTTCCTTGAAACTGCCTGAAAAACTTAGACCGTTTGGTCTTTCACAAATATGCAGAGAGGAATTGCTTATTAACAGTCAAACATCCAATGAAGTCACTCATCTTTTTCAATATCATGAAAATCTGAAAGGCATTGTTCCATCTTTGCAAAAAGTGCTACCAAAAATGATTGATGCTCATTTCAAAATTACAAATAGCACTGTTTTGGATGAAGCAGCAATACATAAGTTTGTATCAACATTGCTGGATCAGTTTATAAATGGTGTCGAGTTAATCATCATAGATAGCCTAAAAAGTGACTTAAAGCTGTTAGCCACAGATATTTCATTTGGTATTATCAGTGTTAAATTTTTTATTCAGAAATCTAAGCTGGGTCACTTTCTTTTATATTTAGATAAAAAGGCAAGTCCTCTTACTTATTCCTTTACTAAAGAATTCGCTTTTATTTTATGCTTAAAAATTGCTCAATTACATGATGTAAAATCAACAGAATATTTGTCTTTTTCAAGTCCAGTTCAGGAGTGTTTGATGGCACAATCTAACAATGATTTAATGTACATTTTAGAAAAGTTTGAAATTAATACACCCGGTGTTAATCTGCCTGCCAAATTTAACGAAATTGGTAGCAGTATACCTGAAAAATTATTTTCCTTCCTTCAAATGAATATTCATCATATATTCTACCCTCAGGAAAGGGTAGGATATGAAATCAAAGATGGCTACTTAGTTTATGCAATTGTGCTATGTCAGATTCAAGCTAATTGTGATGATCCAATTGGATTTAGAAGGCAATATAAAATTAAAATTGATGACAGTGAAACTGGGACAAGAATTGTATCTACCTTAGATTTATATAAATTTGTCAACAAGGAGCGGTTTGAAGAGTCGAAAGGAAAAGAATTTGACATGGAGAGAGCAATGGCTAAAGCAAAGAATATATTAAGCTTGGATGAGCTAAAGACAGAGATTCAGCTTTCACTTAGTATAATTGAGAAAATTAAAGATAAAGATACTTATAAAAAGGCCAAAAAACGCTTATATCTATATTACCTTTGTGACAAAATCAATCTAGTTGAAAGTGATTTCTATGAAAAAGCAATTCAGTTGTTAGAAGATAAACTAAAAGCTCAAAATCACTCAACAGAATCAGATGATACTAATGACATATCTATGCTAGAAAATGACTTTAACCAGTGGAATATTTTTGCACAGAAAGTATCTCAGAATTTAGGTCAAGAAGCTACTCATAGTGTTGATGCACCACCCTCTGATACTGTTTTTTGGGAAGCATTTGAATTGAAACCACAATTGTCAGAAGCAAAAAGGTGGTTAAAGCAGGCCAAAACAGACTTAGAAGCAATGAAAATACTAAATACTAGTACTCAATCACAGAAGAAAGTTGCAGTATATTGCCAAGTACTGTTTTTAGCTCATGAAACATGTGAGAAAGCTCTTAAAGCTGCAATGTATAAACTGGTTGGTTTAAATTCTGGCAGCCTTACAGTTCACAACCTTTACAGCTATGCTATAAATATTGCATCAATCAAAGGTGATAAATGGCAGGAGCTTCCCAAGCTAGTACTTTCAATGGAGAAATATTATCTTGATTCAAGATTTCCTAACCGACACTTGCTTCCACATGCACCTGTTGATGTATATTCTTCTGCTGATGCTATTGGAGTGGCTAAAAATGCAGAGAAAGTTTATGATCTAGTGGCAATGCTTTTTGAGCCAAACGAGATACCTCAACCAATGAGTAAGTGACTAGATACTTTCATATTGTGCTTTAATTAAGCCAAAAATATATGCAACATTGTTGTATGCAGCATTGTTGCATGCAACACAGTTTTACATGTTGCCTAACGTATAACTATGTTGGGTCAAGGTAGCTGTTTCAAGTTATCATAGCACCATAGGCTGGTTTATGCTGTCTATATGTCCTTGCTATTATAGCCTGTGCTCCTTATTTTAAAAGGATCACATTACACTTCCCCAATTTTAGCCAAAATTGTATAATGATCATCTCAAATTATGTTAGATCTATCTTATGCAGCATTAGAACAAATAAGAATGACAGATATAGCTATTCAGTGTCATCTCAATCAGCCAGGTATGTCTACATGCATACTATGTGCAAATTAAAGTAATTGTGTACATTCATGTACTAGATGAAGAGAAACTAAGACAATTACAGAGAAAGATAGAGTCACTTGAACAATCATTTAAAATCAAAGAAGCAGGTAAATCTAATGTGTATATATCATAGATTTATGTACATGTATTAGATGAAGAGAAATTGAGACAAGAGTTACAAGAAAAGATTGAGTCACTTGAACAGCAATTGATCAAAGATTGTAAAGAAGTAGCAGTTCAGTTTGATTACCTTATTCCTCAGTCAGGTATATAGTATGAGTATAATAGGAATGATGTGTCTGTATTGTTTCAGATTCACTAGACTCTAATGTCATTATCGCTGGACAGAAGCTCTTTATCCTACAAGGAGACAAGGCTTGTTCAATCCCATGGGAACAATATGGATTCAGATTACAGTGTCCTCAAGGAGCAGTTTCTAAAGATACTGTTTTTGAAGTAGCTGTTACTGCACTAGCTGGTGGTAATTTCAAGGTACCCAAAGGTACTGTGCTAGTGAGTGCAGTATATGCAATATCAGTATCTAAGGCACTATTAAAACCACTGGTAATAGAGCTAGAACATTGTTTGGATCTAAGGAACACTAGTCAGACTGGTTGCCTCAAGTTTGTCAGAGCTCCACTGAAGTCTCCCAATGCTTACCAGTTCAGTATAGTTGAAGGAGGATCTTTTAGTGTTGGGAACAGATATGGTTCTATTGAACGCGATGAATTCTGTGCTTTTGGTATTGCACATGTTGCTGAGATGAGTAATGGAGACACTACTAATGGAGGTGGGAATGGAGGAGGAACACAAACTGAAGGTGCATTAATGTTTGTACCAATTCTATTGATGTGTTTGTATAGGAACAAATAATGATAGCCAAGAGCAAACTAATGAAGATACACACACATCAAATGATAGTGAGAATGAAGCAGGAGAAAAAAATAGCCAAGAGCAAGCTGATGGAGATACACAAACGTCAAGTGATAGTGAGATTGAAGCAGGAGAGAAAAGTAAAGAAGCCTCTCCATCAATAATTAACACACCACCTAAAGGTATGCTACTGTATCATGTACCGTATGGTATGTTTTGCCTTATAGAACCAAATATAGATACCACTGAGTTAAAAGAACCAAATTCTGATAATCATGATGATTCCACTCTTCGTTCAGACAATAATGGTACGTTACTTACATGTTTATATAACTAACTACTAGAACATTGTTTAGCACCATCTGGTGATATGCTGTATACTGGAATGATGTATTATGAACCAAAGGAAGTTGGTTACAGGAGAATTAGGTATTGGTATTCTGTTGTGAGAGATTTGCAAGTTCTTAAGCGGGTAATGTAATTCATGCATTTTGATTAATTTTTTGTTCACATAGTATTTAGAAAAAAAACACGGTTCAA
>NW_003547755.1:0-1483 GCF_000090795.2 Amphimedon queenslandica | reverse complement strand
AACGAGAATCAGGATGGACTGTTGATCCTGACAGAGAGCCAATGGAGGTATATGTTGATAGTTGACAATTTTTAGATTACAAATCTGTAGCTTTATCAGTCAAGAGTTGACCTATTTCCATCAGATCCCTCTTATGCAACTTGTAGCTTGTCAGTGTATGCTAAACCTGGCACTGCTCAGGAGCCACTTCATTGTTCTATTGAATTAACTGGAATAGATCCTTCAAGAATTGTCTACATAAATGTATCGCCTCCTCCTCCTCCTCCTCCTTCATCAATGAGTTAGTTAACTTATATACTTCATTACAAATCATCATCCCTTGTGTATAGTAGACAGTACTAGCTCAAGCTCCTCTACTGCTAGTATCAGTCAAACCAGGAGAGAGACTGAAGAAGGTATGGTTTATATTAAAATATTAACACACAAATCACTGCAGAGTTTGTATCATTAATAGATACATTTAGATCTGATATTGCTCATAGAGTAATGACAGAATGTACTGGAATGATCAAGGATTGTGGGATTGATATTCACTTCTTAGTAGATAAGTTATTAGAACACAAAATTGTCAATACGAGAGAGAAAAGACGAATATTTGATCAAGAAATTGACGACAAAAAAATGGATCAATTGCTTCACATTATTTTAAGTTCTATTTCTATGGATGGAGGAGTATTTGGTATATTCTTAGATATACTAAAAAAGGAGGATACTCTAAGAACTATTAAACTAGCTGATCAACTATTAAAAAGATACGAATGGAAAAAAAATCTGTAAATTTATAACTATTATAATTATGCATCATTTATCTTTAGTGCCGGTGTGTGTGTGTGTGTGTGTGTGTGTGTATGTTTTGAAATAAAAGTATATTTAGCATTTTCATTTGCTTTAATATCTGATTTTAGTTTTATCTGATTTTTATCTGAATATCTGATTTTATTCTTAACCACGCCTGAAATATGTGCTACGCCCACATCATTTACATGTGGCATGTCCAGGCCAGCACCTCGGCCAGTACAGTAACAGAGATGACTTCAGAGAAGAGTATCGAATTTGACGAGCTTCCACTACATCGTCTCCTTGGTATTGACACTCTTCTGTTTGGATCATATTACTTTTTGTTATTTTTTTAGATACTAAAGATTTAGGCCATGTTTTGGGACTTTTGAGGCAGTGTTCGTTTTCCTTTCGCAAATGGAAAGACTTTGGATCAGCTTTAGGACTGGGTCGTGGGACATTGAATGACATTCAGCTTCGGTTTGGGAATAACTCAAGGGAAGATTGTATGAAAGAATGTTTGTCAAAATGGCTAAAGAAAGTAGACAACGTTAAGCGTAAAGGAGTGCCTACTCTAGGGAGATTGTCAGATGCTTTAGAAGAGATTGGTGAGAGATCAGCTGCTGAATACATCAGAAGAAATGGTGCGTGGTATAAATGTCTTTAATTCAATTAGTAATGATTTATACTAATTATGGGCTCCCAT
>NW_003547754.1:11973-14119 GCF_000090795.2 Amphimedon queenslandica | reverse complement strand
ATAAAGTTAACTTTGGATTTGAATTGAATAATGCTAGCCACTACTGCTAATGGGTGGCTAGGATCAAGTTTAATCAGATACACTACAGTGTGGCTAATAATAAATAGGACCCACAAAGTGTTAATGTGTATCATCCTTACATATCAGACAGTGAGCACATGATCACCACATGCTGTCATGCACAGATTGACTCAGTAGCAAAATTGTAGAAATATACATGTACATAATGAAATTAATTACTATAAGCACATGAATATTGTGAATATTACATTAGACACACACACACATACACTCATCAATGGTGTACCTTCTTGTTAAGTAAATACTTGTAAATGTGTCTACAGAAAGGAAGAGACATCATTTCTGAATGTAACAATGCCAAACCAATAACCCTGAGAGAGAGGGAGAGGGAGGGAAAGAGAAAGAGAGAGGGATGATGTTAATAAAGTGCTAGAAAGGAGAGAAGTGAACATGTACAGTACAAGAGAGAGAGAAAGCAAAGAAGGAGAAACAGGTACATGTACATTCACTTGCCTCCCTATATTTCTTGGGAGTTACTCTACAATATGTTTTGGGATTACTTTATAGTAGGGAGTGTGGCATTGTAGACATTCACAAAATATAAATAATTTTAAAATAATTATGAAAATTAACAATAATCCAACTCCTTGAAAACAATAACAAGAATTTTTATTAATTTCTTTATGATGATTATACACTAACAGTGATTCCTCTCTCTCTCAAACTATACTTTTCTGAGAAATATTATTTTTTGAGTTATGAGCTATTTTAAAAACAGCTAATTTTCGAATAATACCCAAAGCTATAGTCTATGGTTTTTTCCAAAGTATGACCCTGAAATCAGCCAAATCACCTATAATTATTTTTACATTTTCTGATACAGATTGATGTACTAAGGCTATGTAGCAAGTTTGAACTGATCCTGAAAATTTCTTTCAAGCAACAGCCATTTTCAGAAACAGCAATTTTTCAAAAATACACAAGGCTATATAGTCCATGGCTTGTTCTAAACAATGGTAGCAAAATCACCCGAAATATTACTACATTTTCTGATACAATATTAATCTCTTTATGCAGTGTAGAAAGTTTCAGGCAATTCTGACAAATTTTTTTGCAATTAAAGAAAGGCTAATTATTTTATTCAAAAATGGCTCCAAAATCACCCTAATTTTTATTACATTTTCTGATACAGATTGATGTACTTGTGCTATGTAGAAACTTTAAGCTGATTCCGACTTCAATTCTTAAATTTACTACCATTTCTTCCAGAAATATTACCTCCAATATTTACTATTACTATCACTTACAGAGTAGCTGTAAGACACAGTCTTCCTTCCTCCACAGGTAGTGAAGGGGCGGGGGCAAGACTAGTCCATCTACTCAACCTATGAAGAATAATAAATAAATAAATAATAAAATCACATTACTTAATTGTAACTTATGTGAACCATAAAATTCCGAAAATAAAAATTCTCCAATACAACGTGTACAGAAGAAATGTAACTGTGACATACATACAAACATCACATGTAAGTAAAATCAAACAGCCAAGTCGTAAAAATTTATAAAAATCCAATTTTGATCAGAATCAGCTCAAGCTTTCCACACATCATAAAAACATGTACCCGTACATTATGTACCAGAAAATTATAAAAATATAAATTTTCCTCAATTTCATTATTATTTGGCACGATGTGACCCTGCAGAGACTTTGACCCCATTATTGAGCAACTTTAAAATTTCATAAAAAATCTAATTTGATCAAAATCAGCTAAAACTTCTACAAAACATAAGTAAATGTAGTCTTGAATAGCCAGACCCAATTTCCCTTTTAATAGTTGGAGGGTTAAAGTACATGTATATACAACTGTACATGCATCAGGAAAGGTATCGTGCTAGTATTAATAAAGCAACTTCATAAATTTACTTTTTTCTGGTCCTGGTCACTCATCAGTGTTGAGTGGTAAGAAATTCAAACACGAGCAATCTACATCTTGATAAGTTCCATTGGTCGACATTCAAGCCACGCCTACCTCAACGTGATACCACGTGTGTAAAATGGTGTCTATACCCCAAGTCCGCAACTAGCACCAATTAGTGATTGCATTACAGTCTGGAACTTATA
>NW_003547754.1:9175-11073 GCF_000090795.2 Amphimedon queenslandica | reverse complement strand
ACACAACATACATGTAAGTGCATGTATGTGTATCAGAAAAGTTATAAAATGGAGAATTCTCTCTTTTTAATTTTAACAAAATTTGGCTTGAGAGCATGTTATAGTACAGTGACTTTGACCTGGTTTTGAGCAACATACTCATGTCAATTTTGATCACAATCAACTTAAACTTCCCCCTCTCTCTCTCTCTCTTCCTTTCCATTTCTATTATTTTAGTCAATAGCAAGTCCTGCTATTAAAGAAACCTTGATTGCAGTTTGGGGACAATATAACAATATATTTATACTTGATCCTAATACACTGGAGGTATTATTATTAATTATTGTTATTGTTTCCATGTGTACTATTATCAAGAGTAGATAATAAGGATTTTCAGATTATTATTTATTTTTTTATTTTTGTATTTGCAGTTCATTTGTGCTTTGAAATCCTCTCACAATCCAAACTGGATATCACAACTTATCGAAGGTAATACAGAAGGTAATGTACATGTACATATAAATCAGACCTGCACTGGTCAATTACAATTGTAACTGTAATTAAAGGCTCAATTAGGATTACATAATAATTGTAATTGAGGCTCAAGTCTGAACAGAATGTAGTTGAAATTTTTATCAAAATTGGCTTGTCATAAATATACTGACTACCAACTCAATACAGGCATTGAGTAATTTACCTGCCACATTTGCCGCATTTAATAATATATTTTATATAGTTATACTTTCTTGTTATTTATTATCATTAGCTGCAGGTGTGGAGTCTATCATTGGTAAGCTTCATTGAGAGGAAGGTTCTGCTGCTCCTGATTTCAAGTCTCATTTCACTGGCTCTCTCTCTGACTCATGGCAGTCCCCAGCCACTCCTTGTTCCCTTATTGACTCAGTTGTCAGTTATCATATTCCTGGGAATTCCCAACCATTGCAATCATTACATGCTCAATGGGACATGGCCACAAATTGCCAAATTGAAGCCCTGCCAATCAACAAAATTCACCAAATTACTCCCTCCAATATTACCAGCCTTACATGTACATGTACAATGTATTTTACCCTCTTTTTCAACCCTCCATCTCTCTCATTCTTTCTATTATATGATCTTTCTATTCTATTTTTTATTTTAATGTTTTTAATGTATGTTAATTCTTTATATTTTCTTTCCCTCTGTAGTCTGTCTGTCTCTCTCTTTCCATTACTATCCCAGTATCAGTGCTGGTCCTTCTTCCAATATTACTGTTTCTTTTTTTTGACACAATTCGTTTGGTTGATCTGTGGATTGTCCAATGGTGGTATTATAGTTCTATCAGGAGCTCAAGCAGCTACCAAACTCTTACTAGCCAAGAGAAAGTTCTCAAGAGGTACTCTGCATACAAATGTACAATAATTGTATACATGTCCATGTACATGTACATGTACATGCATTCATACATGTACATGTACATTGTAATTACATGCAATATGAATAGGATATTTTTCTGTAGAAATAGTAATACCAAGTGTTTATCATGCCTGTAGTCTGCTTATGTACAGTGGTACATGTACATGTACATATCACCTTTTTTTTCATTTCCTCTCTCTCTCTTTCTCTTTCTCTCTCTCTCCTCTATAGCATGGTCTCAGTATTATTTCTTAAGAGGTCACAAGAGGAGAGTCCCCTCCTGTTGTATCCTGTGACTATAGCACTGCTTATGATACCAATCACTTGTTATCTGGTGGTCCTGATTTCTCTGTTAGATTGTGGACCTCTTCAAAGGAATATTGTTCCACACTATTGCAGTTCATGGTGGGGTGGTCATTAGCATTGTAGCATGTCCTCCTCATATTAATGTAAGCTTTGCTCTCCCCCTCACTCTTTCTCTCTCTTTCTCTCTCACACCAAAGCATTCAATTGCTAATACATGT
>NW_003547754.1:5851-8643 GCF_000090795.2 Amphimedon queenslandica | reverse complement strand
CTTACATGTGCATGTACATGTATAAGTTACTAATGTGCTGAAAAGTATTGTAATTTTTTGTGGTTTTCATGTTGCCTTCATTTGCTTACTTTTTTGCTTCAATAATGTCATTTACATTTTTTGACAGTTACACATGTACATGTAAATATCAAGTTATAAATGCAGTGTACATGTACATGTATATGCACAAATTACATTGTTTCCCTCCTCTCTCCCTCTCTCTCCCTCTAACCATCAGCTCACCTAGACTCCTAGTATCATGCCTTCATGCATGGAACCTTGACAACTCACTGGACAAGTTAGTATTAGATTGGTACTAATAATCAATGTTTTGAAGAATGATATTATGAATAATGATAATGATGTATTGTTGTATTGTTGGCATTGTTACTGGGGCCATACATGTATCATCTGTCTTTCTTACTGTTGGAACTTAAGTATTGGCAGTAGTTGAATTTGGCAATTTGCAATTGGTGGATTTTACATATGTACATGTACAGTATACATGTATTGGTGTCATTTGGTGATTTTGCAGCCAAATCCCATTGAGCACGCTCAGAATAAAAGAAAACGACAGATTTTATATGGTGGATGTTCACTGCAACCAATATTAATTCCCCATTAATGTACTATAGTATTTAAGCGGAATACTATTAATGAGGGTTGAGGTCTAAGACCGTGAAGAGAGGATGAGTGTTTAAAGAGAAAGAGAGATTCACTAGGAACTGTGAGAATGGATTTAATGACTGCCGAAGTCAGACTATATATCTTTTAGCAAAAGCAACTGCTTATATGCACATTATAATTGAATAAGTTGCGTGGGTGTCTGCAGGTGTTAACTAATGTTGATATGTACATTGATTGATGTTGTATGAGGACTTGTAAATGTATGCAGAAGTACGTGTGTATAGTCCAGAAATTAATAAGTAAAATAATTAAATTATAAACACTACAGTACAATTTATATGGTATCATCTTTTTTATGTCAATTGATATAAAATGATCACGAAATATTGAAATGACGCATACATGTATGTACTTTTGTGTATGTATCGCTTTATTTTCTAAATTTGTGTTGTTTTTAATTTTTATTATAATGTTATTTTTTATTATTAATATTTTTACATGTTGCATACATACACTGTATTGATGTCGTTATGCTGTGTAGCAAGTTTGAGGTCATTCCGACTTGATTTTTTAAAGTTACAGCCATTTTAAGAAAAAGCCAAAATTTTGATAAATACCCAAGGCCGTAGCTCATAGTTTTTTCCATAAAATAGCTCCAAATTACCCCAAATTTTTATTACATTTTCTGATACATATTGATGTCCTTATGCTGTCTAGCAAGTTTGAGCTGATTCTGACTGGAATTTTTCAAGTTACGGCCATTTAAAAAAATGCCAAAATTTTGATAAATACCCAAGGCTATAGCCCATGGTTTGTCCAGAAAATGGTTCCAAAATCAGCCCAAATTTTTATTACATTTTTGATACATATTGATATCCTTATGCTGTGTAAAAAATTTGACTCGATTCCGACTTCAATTTTTTATGTTACAGCCATTTTAAGAAAAAAACTAAAATTTTGAAAAATATCTAAAGATATAGTTCATGTTTTTTCCGAAAAATGGCTAAAATTTCACTCCTAATTTTTATTACATTTTCTGATACATGTTGATGTCCCTATGCTGTGTAGAAAGTTTAAGCTGATTCCAATTTCAACTTTTTGTGTTACCCTCATTTTAAGAAATACCAAAATTTGAAAAAGTACCCAAGACTATTTATAGCCTATGGTTTTTCCCAAAAAATGGCTCTGAAATCACGCCAAACTTTTATTACATTTACTGATACATATTGATGTCGTTATGCTGTGTAGAAAGTTTGAGCTGATTGATTCCGATTTAACTTTTTCAAGTTACGGCCATCTTAAAAAACAACAAAATTCTGAAAAATACCCAAGGTTATAGCCCATGGTTTTTTCAAATAAATGGCTTCAAAATCACCCTGAATTTTTATTACATTTTCTGATAAATATTGATGTCCTATAAGTTTGAGGTGATTTTGACTTGAATTTTTTGAGTTACGGCCATTTTAAGAAAAAGCCAAAATTTTGATAAGTACCCAAGGCTTAATATAGCCTGTGGTTTTGTCCAAAAAATTGCTCCAAAATGACTCCAATTTTTTATTACATTTTCTATTACACATTGATGTCCTTATGTTGTGTAGAAAGTTTTAGCTGCATGATTCTGACTTTAGTTTATTTAAGTTACGGCCATTTTAAGAAAACGGCAAAATTCTGAAAAATACCCAAGGCTATAGCCCATGGTTTTTTCCAAATAATGGCTCCAAAATCACCTCAAATTTTTTATTACATTTTCCTATACATATTAATGTCCTTATTCTGTGTAGAAAGTTTTAGCTGATTCTGACTTTACTTTTTCAAGTTACGGCCATTTTTAAGAAAATGCCATTTTTCTGAAAAATACGCAAGGCCATATTATAGCCCATGGTTTTGTCCAAAAAATTGCTCCAAAATCACTTCAATTTTTTTACGACATTTTCCGATACATATTAATGTCCTTATGCTGTGTAGCAAGTTTGAGGTGATTCCGACTTGAATTTTTCAAGTTATGGCCATTTTAAGAAAACGGCAAAATTCTGAAAAATACCCAAGGCTATAGCCCATGGTTTTTTCCAAAAAATGGCTCCGAAATCACCTCAAATTTTTATTACGTTGTCTGATACACATTGATGTCCTTATGCTGTCTAGCAAGTTTGAGCTTATTCTGACTG
>NW_003547754.1:0-1618 GCF_000090795.2 Amphimedon queenslandica | reverse complement strand
GGTAACACACTGTATGCTATCATAAGGTACAAGAGGAAATATTAACTCTACATGTATTACTGGAAACAATGATACACCTCACCATGTACAACACTGGTCAGCAATTAGTGGACAAACCTATGATACCTGAACTAGAGTAACTCGTTTGGTGAATGGAATAAAAACGTGTCACTGATATTACATGTACATGTACATGTAGATAAGCCACCACATAAAGTTTTGAATATACACAAGTTATGTTTGCCTGAGATGGTAGTAACATTTGAGCATGAATGATATTAGTTTACAACTAGTACATGTACAAATGTATGTGCCTATGGAAACAGTAAACCATATGGAAACTATACTAAACTCAAACTCAACTTAAACATAAATCATGCCAACTTATTGCTGCCCATATAGAAATTCCAAGGTTGTAACAACCGGGTCACAACCTCGCAAAGTTGTAGCAACCTAGTAACAACCTTGTATAAAAGTGATAAAGTTGTGAGCAACCTAGTGACAACCTTGTATGAAAGTGATAAAGTTGTGACTAACATGTAAGAAAAATAACGACCTTGTAACAAGGTTGTCCGAAGGTTGACAGGAAACTGAGGTTTCATTAAGTGCGCCCCACGATGACATGAAGCTATTGCTACCATATATAAGGGGACCATTGACCAGCACTTATACAAGTCAATAAAGATAACATTAATACACATCCACATCTTTATACATTAGCTACATGTATCATAGATACATTACAAGTATCTAGAAATCATTTGAAACTATATGGGATTAAGATGTCAATAATAATTATGTGTTGATAGTCTTTCAGATTATAGTTATTCTATTAAATTCATTGTACATTGTGGGAAGGTTGTGACAAGGTTGTCACAAGCCAAAAAACGTGCCAAATCCAAGGTTTTTACAAGGTTGTGACCAGGTAGTGACAACCTATAGACAACCAACTTGTTACAAGATTGCCACAATCATGCTACAACCTTGGTTTTTCTATATGGGTGGCCAGTCTTGTATGTTTAGGGTAACTTATACAGTAAAGGTGGGACTCCTCCCTTTCCCTGTATCCCCCGACCTTATTATACCTTCCCCACAAGTGATAATAACATGCCGGTAATTTTCGTGGGTCCTATACGTATCTCACGAAATCTCCTAAAATTTCATTTCTCGGATTTAAATTTTATGAATTCTACCACATGTGTCATGCAAGTACTGTATTAAATTGATTTTTGAGGATTTTATTCAGAAGGAATCTGCAAAATTTGCAACCCACAAAAATTACTGGCTATACGGCAGTGTATAGTATAGTGGGTATTATATAAAGGAGAGACTGTATACTGAGGGTATGATCCCGCTCCAGATCAAACACTCATCAACAGTACACATTACATTATCTTCACTAACACTGACACAATGTACATGTATATACCGTTAATGTTCAAATAAAGGCCAGGCTTGAATAAACGCCTGGTACTAAGAATCTTCAAGTATAGATACACATATTTTACTCAATATAAGTACCACAGTTTTTAGAGTATCCCCAGGGGCGTATGTAGGGATTGGAGAAGGGAGGTGCTGGGGGCGCGCGAAGCGCGCCGCAATTTTGGCCACACCCATT
>NW_003547753.1:13275-14140 GCF_000090795.2 Amphimedon queenslandica | reverse complement strand
GCGGCAGTCAAAATGGCACCTACATCAATGACAGCAGACTCAGTCAGGTAACCATTGGACCCACACTACCTGTCCTTAATACATGTACAGTGTAGCCTCTTTATTAAGGACACCATTGGGCCCACACTACCTGTCCTTAATACATGTCAGAGGCGTATTTAGGGGGGGGGGCTGAGGGGGCTTGAGCACCCCCCTCAGGGCTGGGCTCAGAAAAAATTACTGAAGTCCTGGACTCTTCCATCACTACCAAGCCTCTTAACAAAGTTATCTAGCCCCATGATTTATCATGATTTCAGCAGTTTCCAGTGCTTTAAGGAGCAATCAGAAGACTAGTAACATAGCAGTATGCTTGAAATGATCTTGGCCCCACCCCGTAATTGACGAAAATGCAGGAAAAGGCCGTTTTACTGCCGTAAAAGTGGGTGTGACCAAAATTGCGGCGTGCTTCGCGCGCCCTCAGCACCCCCTTCTTCAGTTCCTAGATACGCCCCTGCATGTACAGTGTAGCCTCTTTATTAAGGACACCATTGGGCCCACACTACCTGTCCTTAATACATGTACAGTGTAGCCTCTTTATTAAGGACACCATTGGGCCCACACTACCTGTCCTTAATACATGTACAGTGTAGCCTCTTTATTAAGGACACCATTGGGTCCACACTACCTGTCCTTAATACATGTACAGTGTAGCCTCTTTATTAAGGACACCATTGGGCCCACACTACCTGTCCTTAATACATGTACAGTGTAGCCTCTTTATTAAGGACACCATTGGGCCCACACTACCTGTCCTTAATACATGTACAGTGTAGCCTCTTTATTAAGGACACCATTGGGCCCACACTACCTGTCCTTAATACAGAGG
>NW_003547753.1:10811-13265 GCF_000090795.2 Amphimedon queenslandica | reverse complement strand
TTCTTTGATGTCTACCGCGTTCCCTTGGCGATATGTATACATGTAAACATACATGTTTATTGTTTATTGATTAGTTGATATACAAAATGACAAACACTCATTTTTGTGTTATTGCCTTGTACCTGTACACCTGTGCACCACTCTCCCTCTCTCTTTCTCCCTCTCTCTTTCTCCCTCTCTCTGTCTCTCTGTCTCTCCCTCCCTCCCTTTAGAGAGGTCACTGGCTCCCAATCGTTACGTATCATTGATATTAAAGTTAGTAAGCTTCATTGTGAGATTTCTTATAAGAAAAGACGAGAAGTTTTTGTTGTTAAAGACTGCGGCAGTCAAAATGGCACCTACATCAATGACAGCAGACTCAGTCAGGTAACCATTGGGCCCACACTACCTGTCCTTAATACATGTACAGTGTAGCCTCTTTATTAAGGACACCATTGGGCCCACACTACCTGTCCTTAATACATGTACAGTGTAGCCTCTTTATTAAGGACACCATTGGGCCCACACTACCTGTCCTTAATACATGTACAGTGTAGCCTCTTTATTAAGGACACCATTGGGCCCACACTACCTGTCCTTAATACAGAGGTGTCCTCATTTCAGAGGTACTTTTGTATAGGCTTGTACCAATTGGGACATTATAAAGGTGCCCTCATTATATCCTATATTCATTGTTGTGATTCCATTGCTGCTGCCTAACTCATTCAATTTGATTTGTCTCATGGTTCAATTAAAGTTAATTCATTTATTTTGTCTAAATGAACCCACTAACAGTGACCTTTAGCACACACACACACTCATTACCAGCTGGTCCTAACATTATTAACTTAGTTTTCCCTCCCCCTCTCTCTCCCATTGTTTGATATGTCTCCTGCAGCCTCATACACTGTATTCTTCTCTGGTATGTCTACTTGTATTACTATATATAGCCAAAGCATAGACCATCATTAAATATAAATTGGATCTAATGAGCTGTAAACACCCACTCTGCCTCCTTAAATTAATAGATGTACTTGTCTATACTTGGCATGCTGTTGCTAGTTTGAACTTTAATTTTGATGACATATTCTCTGCCAATCCTCCTCCACTATTATTCCTACTCCTCACAGCGGCCGCCACAGGGTTGATTGTCTAGACTGGAGGTATTTGTACCCTAAGGCATGTCTCTGAGCGTGTGTCCTCTTTGTGAGGAGGAGAGAGGGAGGGGAGGGGGAGACATGTTTGTAGTATGTTTGGTTCTTTGACTGACAGTCTTCAAACAGTGGAGCAGCTGCCATTAGCTCTACCTGTGGTCTTGTCCATTCATTAGACCCAAGGCCTTACGTACACTGGACTGGTCAATACCAGCTCATAACATCATGAAGAGACGACCGCAATATAATACCCGTAGTGTAATAGGGAATATGTCATTTTTAATGTTAGTACATTATTAATGTATTAATGAGGTATAGTAATTGTTGTAGCAGCTGGTACATAGGGGTAGTTCTGGTTCGCTCTACTGTAGTTTCATATTATAAGAGAATGATCTAGAACAATGTGTAACGTGGACAATGTAACTTGAGGTCTCTTTAATAATGATCATAAGATGAGGAGGTGTTCTCCTCGCTTTGTGTTTCAAGCTAATGGCGGCCTCCTATGGAGTGATTGATACATTAGCAGCTGTTTATTTTTTTTTCTTAATTTTTTGTGTCTTTATTTACCACAAGCCTGTCTGAGACTGTCTGTATTTCCTCCGTCTCCCTCTCTCTCTCTCTCTCTCTCTGTTTATCTCTTCATATGTTTTGTATAGTCTTTATTGTTATGACTTGAACTTAGACACAATGATGTAACCAATCCTAACCTTACATGAACAAAAGTATCTGTACATCTTCTTTGATATAATTACAGTCAGTATAGTCTCTCTTAATGGACACTCTCCCTGTAACGTACACCTCCATTTAATACACAGCACCTAGTTGTATGTACCCCAGGGCTCCCCACAAAGCATGCTAAGTGAGCTAAACAGCATGAGCTTCATGAGCTGACAAGCACTACAATACAGTACATGGCATTTGGAGTAGCTTTTAAAATTCATTAAAAAATCCAAATTTGATTAGAATCAGCTCAAACTTTCTGCACAACATAAGAACATGTATATGTATCAGGAAATGTAATAAAAATGTAGAATTCTCTCCTTTTCATTTTTGGCAAAATTTGACCAAAGACCCAAGGCTATAGCCCATGGTTTTTTCCAAAAATTGGCTCCGAAATCACCCCAAAATTTTATTACATTTTCTGATACATATTGATGTCCTTATGCTGTGTAAAAAGTTTGAGCTGATTCCGACTTCAGTTTTTCAAGTTACGGCCATTTTAAGAAAACTCCAAAAATCTGAAAAATACCCAAGGCTATAGACCATGGTTTTTTCCAAAAAATGGCTCCAAAATCACCCCAAATTTTTATTACATTTTCTG
>NW_003547753.1:8701-9662 GCF_000090795.2 Amphimedon queenslandica | reverse complement strand
ATACACCTGGTGTTTGACTGTAGCCATGACAACCAGATTTATTGTTAGAAATTCTCTCTCCCTCTCCCTCTCCCTCCCTCCCTCTCTCTCTTCTAATCCACAGCCTAAAGAAGCTAGCAAGTCCTATTTACTCCAGCATGGTGACTATTTAAAGATTGGTGGTACTTCGTTCCTGTTACACATTCATCGTGGTATGGCCTCCTGCAGTGAGTGCTCCTCTATGGGTATCAGTGTTGTAGGGGCGGCTGATGGGGGCGGAGCTAGCAACGATGAGTCACTGGAGATGCAGCGAAGGAAAGGACTTAATAAATTGAAAAAGAAATACGGACTGAGGGTAATGGGGGGAGAGGGAGGAGGAGATATATTTATGTTACATTCCATAGTAATGTACAGTATTGCAGTATTAATGGGAGAATGGATTGAGAGATATTTAATGTTAAAATGTATTTTTGTTGTTTAGCTGAAGGATTCCTTTGGAGATGAACTTCACAAGTTACCCGAGAATTATACTGACAAAGCAGCTGCTAGGTATGCATATCCCTCCCTCCCTCTCCCTCCCCCTCCCCCTCTCCCTCTCTCTCACTCCCTCTCTCCCTCCCTCTCTCTCTCTCCCTCCCTCCCTCTCTCTCTCCCTCCCTCCCTCTCTCCCTCCCTCTCCCTCACTCTTTGTTTATTCGTAGGAGGAAGAGGTATGGTATTGAACTACCACAATCAGCTATTAGAGATGATAGTCCATCAACAGTGAATGAGTAAGAAAGATTGTATTTCATAATATACATGTACATGTATACAGTATAGCCTCTCTTAATGGACACTCTCTATAGCGTACACCTCCATTTAACGGACAGCACCTAGTGTACCAATTACATTCCTTACTGTATAAAATAACCTCCACATAAAGACACCTCTGTATAACAGAGACACAGTGTCCATTATATAGAGGCTAGTCTGTATTCATTAT
>NW_003547753.1:6491-7758 GCF_000090795.2 Amphimedon queenslandica | reverse complement strand
ATAAAATCATAACATAATTAATGGATAATACACACGCATCCACAAGAAACAGCTGCTTCTACACGAACACACAATCACATGCTGTTCATGTGATTGTACCTGTACCTGTATCCCTCTTTATTATAAGGACCTCTCCTTAATACATGTACAGTGCAGCCTCTTTATTAAGGACACCATTGGGCCCACACTACCTGTCCTTAATACATGTACAGTGTAGCCTCTTTATTAAGGACACCATTGGGTCAACACTACCTGTCCTTAATACATGTACAGTGTAGCCTCTTTATTAAGGACACCATTGGGTCCACACTACCTGTCCTTAATACATGTACAGCGTAGCCTCTTTATTAAGGACACCATTGGGCCCACACTACCTGTCCTTAATACATGTACAGTGTAGCCTCTTTATTAAGGACACCATTGGGCCCACACTACCTGTCCTTAATACATGTACAGTGTAGCCTCTTTATTAAGGACACCATTGGGCCCACACTACCTGTCCTTAATACATGTACAGTGTAGCCTCTTTATTAAGGACACCATTGGGCCCACACTACCTGTCCTTAATACATGTACAGTGTAGCCTCTTTATTAAGGACACCATTGGGCCCACACTACCTGTCCTTCATACATGTACAGTGTAGCCTCTTTATTAAGGACACCATTGGGCCCACACTACCTGTCCTTAATACATGTACAGTGTAGCCTCTTTATTAAGGACACCATTGGGCCCACACTACCTGTCCTTAATACATGTACAGTGTAGCCTCTTTATTAAGGACACCATTGGGCCCACACTACCTGTCCTTAATACATGTACAGTGTAGCCTCTTTATTAAGGACACCATTGGGCCCACACTACCTGTCCTTAATACAGAGGTGTCCTCATTTCAGAGGTACTTTTGTATAGGTCTGTACCAATTGGGACATTACAAAATGTCCTCATTATAAAGGTGTCCTCATTATAAAGGTGTCCTCATTATAAAAGTGTCTTAATTCATGACATAACTGCTGGTTAATCATTTCCTCACAAAACATTACTAATAATTATTATACTGTAGAAATAAACCATATGTTCTGATAGTACACTATGGAGTGGTGCCTCTCTTCTCTGCAGCTGTTACGTTTAAATCTTGTAATGTTTTATCCTCTCCTACACTAGTCATTCTCTTTATTCTTTGCCGCTTCTCATACCGGTATTATATTATTTAAATATTGTTCCTTTTTGTTGTAGCTCTCCCCCTGTCTCCCCCTTTGCTTCTGTCTC
>NW_003547753.1:0-3053 GCF_000090795.2 Amphimedon queenslandica | reverse complement strand
TTATTATTATTGGCTGCTTCATTAGTGAACTCTGCATTGTACTAGTGTTATATCATTAGGACACCATATGACCTCCACTGGCCACTGTAGTCTCTTTATTAGGACAGGACCGCTGCATGGGCCCACACTGCCTGTCCTTAATACATGTACAGTGTAGCCTCTTTATTAAGGACACCATTGGGCCCACACTACCTGTCCTTAATACATGTACAGTGTAGCCTCTTTATTAAGGACACCATTGGGCCCACACTACCTGTCCTTAATACATGTACAGTGTAGCCTCTTTATTAAGGACACCATTGGGCCCACACTACCTGTCCTTAATACATGTACAGTGTAGCCTCTTTATTAAGGACACCATTGGGCCCACACTACCTGTCCTTAATACATGTACAGTGTAGCCTCTTTATTAAGGACACCATTGGACCCATACTACCTGTCCTTAATACAGAGGTGTCCTCATTTCAGAGGTACTTTTGTATAGGCTTGTACCAATTGGAATGTCCTCATTATAAAGGTGTCCTCATTATAAAGGTGTCCTCATTATAAATGTGTCTTGCTTTTTCACCATACTTCATTGAGGTGAGAGTGGTATTTGAATTTTAAATAAATTGGTTTCTCTTAACAGAACAAGGTAATGGGTAAAAGGTAAGTGTAATCTTGTGAGAGTGTTAGACCATAGTAGAGGTGACTGAGTGTGAATGTGAAACTACACTCTACTCCAAATAGGAGCCACTTCATAATCAAATAAATGTATTAATAATAATAATAAGTAGCATTCTGGTAGTTCACTAATGGCTACCAATCTCTCTTCTGCCTCCCCCTCTTTAAGTTGTCCTCTACTCCTTTTCTCCACTCATGATTAAAGATTTATTTAATGTGTTGCTTTATATACTAATCTCCTTTGATATGCAACTAGCAACATGACATCTGATCTCCTCAGTCCTGCAGTATATGTACACATTGACAACATTCTTGAATTCAATGATAATAATAATAATAACAGTGATCATGATATCATTGTATTATTTGCATGGGCCAGATGGTGCAGCATCAACAAAGCACGGTTAAACTTTTTAAATGATCCATAAATTTTCTGATACATATCCTTATATTATGCCAAGTTTGAGCTGATCCTGACTTAAATTTTTCAAGTTGAAATACTGTACTATAGCCCATGGTTTTTTTTTCCAAAAATGGCTCCAAAATCACCCCAGGTATGTGCGAATGGTATTTAGTCTACGTCGGCTGTAGATATGCTTCCTGTCGGTTATTAATTAAATTTCGCTGCTGGCGGCACAGTATAAAACTGGGTGGTTGTCCTCTGTTTTCTGTCACTGGAGGCATTTTCCAATCTATTGGTTAAAAGAATATCACTAGAAATAACTACCTTCGACTCTTCCTGATGGAACTTTCATTTTACTCGCCTGCAAGCATGGAGAGAAGACAGCTAGTCCTTATCCTGTTTCTCATCACTGCCTCTCTCCCCACCTTGACTGTCTCTTACTCGCATGGTGTCCCACAGCTAAAATCCCTTTGCAATTTCATAACAGAGCATGGGCCACCAGAAAAAAATATATCTAATTGTGGTGATTTCAAGTTGGTCATGATGAATGCAACACACGAGATCCCATGCTACACTCCAAATGAGTTAACTACAGGTACTATTTCATGAGCCAAAGATCATTAATTATAATTTATTCTCTTTCTTACAGTTCATATGGTAGTTACTAATGATGACCCACCCTGCAATATTAAGGGGTTTTTTTTGGGCGTCCAAAAGAAAGGATTCAACATGAACAAAAGAACCCTTGAAAGTACTAGACATGTCTGTGAAACTAATAATCGCTGCAAAGATTATGTTACTTTTAGTCACTCGTAAGTTCTTTAGTTCTTTCTCTCTCTTATTTTGTATGTGGAGCTAGTGTCAGTGTCAACTGTCAAAATCATCTAGTGCATTATCAGTTTATAATTGAAATGTGTCTTTATTCATTTACAGGGCCCTGCTCAACACCAAGAAAATAGAGTTTAAATTCAACTTCACTTCAAAAGAAAGAGTAGAACTGAGGTAAGAAATATAGACTAGAAATGTCAGCATAAAATCATATCGTGGCACTTTAATGATCTCTCTCTCTCTCTTCATTGCAGGTCAACAGTTGTCTTTAGTTATTCAGATGTCATTAATAATAGATCATATTATTTCGATGCCTGTCCAACTCCAACTCCAAGCAGTACACCTTCTCCTTCACCAACTCCCAGCAGTCCCTCATCATCAGTAGCAGCACCATCAGTGACTCCCACACCATCATGTCCTAGTTATACTGCAACACAAATTGGTAAATTAAATAGTATAAATCATGAAGACTTTAATGCTTTACTTGTAATATAATATCTTAATATAGCTAGGCTGTATATTAGTAGTGTAGACTGCAGCATGTGAAGCACTATTGCTGCATGTCTAATGTTATATCACATGTTAATTATCACCTGATGACTTGCACTTGATTCCTAGTATTCAGTAACTTTATGTTTTCTTCCTCTCTCTCTTCTCTTTCTATAGATAATTTCAAATGTCCTAAGGCAGTAGAGAAATACAAACTGACAATGGATCATGAAGACAATGGAATAAAATATGAATGCACAACCACAGGGACATTGAGACATTTTGTATTCCAGTCAAACTGCACCAGACAAGAGGTCTGCTCTACAGAAGATGATCAAGTTTGCCGTTGGAGAACCTTCTCCATAAGGAACTGTGAAATGTCGTTAGACCAGAGGAAGAGAGAGTTCTTGTGTACTGCAAAGGACAATCGTAAAAATACTCTAACGACTAAAATAAGAATAGGAATAGAAAAGGACTCTTTATACACTTGTGATGTAACTCTTTTAGATTCTTAGCTTGTCATTATCATGTTATTATTATTATTTCTAATTGTTTGGCAACATTTTATGCATCATTAATCACTATTTCTGTTATTCCACAATGTCTTTTTCATTACTGTTTGTCCAATCAGTTATTATTATTATTAATATTATTATTATTAGCTTCAAAA
>NW_003547752.1:12406-14181 GCF_000090795.2 Amphimedon queenslandica | reverse complement strand
ATGGCTGTAACTTGAAAAATTGAAGTCGGAATCAGCTCAAACTTTCTATACAGCATAAGGACATCAATATGTATCAGAAAATGTAATAAAAATTTGGGGTGATTTTGGAGCCATTTTTCGGAAAAAACCATGGGCTATAGCCTTGGGTACTTTTTAGAAATCGGCCATTTTTTAAGAAACAGCCATAACCCAAATTTCTATTCTATTGTACATAGTATTTATTAATATATTTCTCACACACACACACACACATACATTGTACATTCTTTCCATTAGTCAGTGGATTGGCAATGGATCATATTGCTGGATATGCTTTTGGAGGACTGAGGCCTCACTCACCAAATGAACACGTACTCAATCCTAATGTACTGGTCATACACACTATGAAGGTACAGTGTAATACTAAGGTTTAGTTTTAGGTAGTATCCTGAGTTATACTGACATTATTGTAGACTATTTTAATTTAAGAATCACTTACTACATGTACATGTACTCAATTTAAGCCCCTCATTAATAGTTAGCTTTTTCAAAAGTAGAATATGAAATCATTCCAAATTCTTCCACTTTTTACACCACAAATAGAAAGTTTAAGCACATTCTCATCACAAATTACTAAACTACATGTAACATGTACATGTATAAAAAACATACACATGTATGCATGTACATGTACACATACATGTACAATTTCTACTATCCATTCCCATTCCTCTTTCATAGGGTATTGAGGTCCTTCATTTATCATCAGGGCGTCCATTGTTCTCACTGCCCCTCTCCTCCACTCATGCTGCCCATGGGGACATTAATTCTGACGGAGTCATTGAACACATTAATGCTGTCATTAACCCTGGAGAAGGTGAGGGAGGGAGGGAGAAGGTGAGGGAGGCCCGGAGAAGGTGAGGGAGGGAGGGAGAAGGTGAGGGAGGGAGGGAGAAGGTGAGGTAGGGAGAAGGTGAGGGAGGGAGGGAGAAGGTGAGGGAGGGAGAAGGTGAGGGAGGGAGAAGGTGAGGGAGGGAGAAGGTGAGGGAGGGAGAAGGTGAGGGAGGGAGGGAGAAGTTGAGGAAGGGAGAAGGTGAGGGGGAGGGAGAAGGTGAGGGAGGGAGGGAGAGGAAAGAGGAAGATGTACGTAAATGTATGTACATACATGTACATTTTAAAGAGTATTATCATGTTGAGTGAAATACAAGAAGAGTGATGAGAGAATGAGAGGGAGAAAAGAGAAGGAGAGAGAATAAAGTACATGTACATGTAACACTATTAAATGCATTATTGTCCGTCACAATAGTGTTAGCCTGATAATTATTATTCTCCTGTTACAGAGTACAAGCCTGGTGATATCATCAATAAACATGATGAAATGGACTGCTTTGGACAAGCTGTTTCTAGCAATAACAAAGTAAGTACATGTATACTGAGGTATTTACATGGACATTATACATATTATTATACATTTGTACATGTACATTGTATATTGAGGTACATGTACATGTATGTTGTATATGCAGGTTGCTAAAATTAAATGTAGCCCATTTGACATACATATACATTTATATGTGTACTAAGTTATTGTTTTAATTATTAATTTCATTTTCTATTATTAGACGGATATTCAGACACTCTGTGTGTAAAGCTACCCACTGGACTGAGACATTCATTGCAACTGAAAGTAATTATATAAATAAATAAATAAATAGTTATTAGTATTAATTTTATTACTTTATTATTATTTTAGAAGTAATCATGTAAATAAATAAATATTTCTTAGTAATGACATG
>NW_003547752.1:8354-10422 GCF_000090795.2 Amphimedon queenslandica | reverse complement strand
GTAAAGAATATAAACAACTTGTCCCTGGGCTATAAACAGAAAAAGTTAATTTCAAACACTGGTGTTTACACTACAGAAGTGAGCCAAACCATGCTGAACCAGGCTGAGCCGGCCCTGCTGTACTAACCATGCTGACCTGGTTTGGCCCAGCTCACTTTAGCTCAGTTTGGTTACTGTTTACACTGTCAAATGAAACTGTGTTGTCCCACTTTAAACAGGGCTGGCTCAGTTAAAGAACCTAGTGTAAACACAGTATCTAACCACGCTGACCTGGTTTGGGCCAGCTCACTTTACTGTTTATCAAATGAAACTGCTGGCCCACGTTAAACAGGGTTGGCCCAGTTAAAGAAGCTAGTGTAAACGCAGTATTAGCCCATTTTGCTCCAGTCAGTTCTCATGTACCAATCAATATTCATCCACAACATTATTATACAGTACACATTATATGTTTCATGGTGTTGGTGGGTATGTTGATCTAGTCCAGTATACATCCTCCCATTGAGGCTGTCTGTTTATAAAGGCTATGGTAGTTCAATAGCAGTAGGAAGTGGCTATTATTTCTAAGAACAAGAATGATGATTAGAATTCACAAAATAATGTCAGAAAGGATAATAAAGGTACATGTATAATACCCTCCCATTGACTATATAGCAGTAAGAGGTGTTTATTATTTCTAAGAAATGATAATAAAAATTCATATCCCAGCTAATGTTCAGTAAGGAGAGGAAAGAGACTAATGTATTGTAAGATGAATGCATGCATAGCTACCTGTATGTAATATCAAAAGTGATTATTCACATAATACATTCTTGATGATACTTAATGTTTAATAATTATAAAGCAATTAAGAGTACTTTTGGTATGATACTGATTGTTTTACAATCCTATAATAGTAAAGGTCCATGTATAGCTACATATCTACATGTATAGTATCCTTGATACCTATACATAGTCTATATATTAATCTATATCATTAATTGGTGTGGCTGCTGTATAGCAGAGGCACAATGTGTGTATATGCTAGATTTCATATTATTACGCATGCATGCCATTATCAAGTGTGCTTGCATGCTGGCGTGTTCAATTTTTCCAAACTAAATTGTACATCAAAAATAGCTAGCTAATACATGTACATGATTATTTAGTTAACAAATAACTTAAATAAGTTATTGTCTTCAGTTTTAAATTAAATTATCAGTCATGATCATCCCCACTGTCTCTTCTGTTACCTCCATCCATGGCTCTCCTTGCTTTCCAGATCTTATACACAAAAAACCCTATTCCTACTGCTATCAGTACTCCTCCAACAACCAGCAGTGCATTACTCCCAATAATACTTTCCTTAGGGAGCAAAGATTGAACTGACTTGCCAACTTTGGTGGGGACAATTGTAATTTCATTATGTTCCAGTCTAGCTGCACCAAGGACGGCTATTGTACTACCATATGGCAAAATATCATAATTTTCCCCCTCTTTTGATTTTTCAGGCCATCTTTGCAATACTTCTGTAAATTGCAGTGATTTATCAATGTCTACAACTGTGAGAATAATGTTTTTGTCTTTATGAGCACTTTCTATATTCTTGTTTTGTAGGTGAAATGGGATTGAGAAAATGGTTTCAGAAATCTCTGCATAATACCCTCTTGAACGATCCTTCGTAGCCTTTCCTGCAACTGATTTTCCTACATCTTTCATCCTAGTTGTTTTTTTCTTATGAACAGCGGGATCAAAGAAACCCCCAAAACGTCCTTTATTTTGTGCTTCAGTTACTCGCCCTTGTACTAGTACTGGTATATTATAAGTTCCAGCACAAAGGTTCTTTTTTAGTTTTACGTAGTCATCATTACAACGTGGTTCGAAAAATTCTGGTTTTGCAGGAACCGATGCTTCTTGATATTTTAGTACACAGCCAACAGCAAAACTAGCAATACCCACACAAAGAGGTAGGGTTGATCCGGCAACCAGTGTACCAATATCTGGAATATCCATATCTGAGTGTTTGATACGCTGTGCTTAGCTTCGCTGCACTGCCTTTCAGTAAAATCCCTGCAGGCCTGCGAACTATGCT
>NW_003547752.1:5580-8344 GCF_000090795.2 Amphimedon queenslandica | reverse complement strand
TAGATATTAGAGTAAATGAAAGGGATAGGAAACTTCCGTTGCGTGGGTGGATTATTCCATTGAGATTATTAGGTTGCCTAGCAACTTAAGCTAGTTACCCCTGGCCAGACTTGCTCTCTCCATCTCTGCAGCACTGATTCTCACCTATAGCACTTGCATAGTAGTGATTGCAGTGCCATATGATACTTCAAAGAAATCAGCTGTTATACCACTATCATGCTGTAGCCAAAAATAGCAAGATTTACGCTCTTCTATTGCATTTATTAGCGATTAAAAGTTAAAAAAGTACTAATTTGTTCTTTGGTCCCCATTATCTCAAAAGCAATATTATAAATGAAAGATTTAAAGCAAGCCCCTATTAAAGAATTCTTTTCTTTAGGTCTTCCAACTTTAATAATTTCAAAAGCTTGTTTTCTCGACATTTTATGCTCAAAAACAAGTAAACTTTCCGCGTTTAGTTGGGTACCATTATCTCACTGCTTGAACGAGTAATGACAAAAGAGGCTTCAGATACAGAATCTAGATGAGTTATTCTGGGTCTTCCGCCCATTATCTTGTCTTTGTGAAGCATACTTTTGCTATTACAAGGGACAAATTATGGCCTAGTCAGGCTAGTCGCCCATTGTGGCGATGGAAAATAACAGCTAGAGTATACTAGTATCCGGATTCCTCCGCTTTCTAGGGTAAATAGCTTGATTTCCCGGGAACGGAAGTTTCCTATCCCTTTCATTTACTCTAATATCTATGATGCATATAGGCTTATCCAGCCCCTCCCCTCTATAAAGGATTGAAGGTGCTCCATTGCGCATGCGCAGTATAATTTTAATTTTATTTTAATAGAAGGCGCCATTAATTCCATTCATCCATTGAACTTTTCAGCCGAATCTAACTAGACAGAACTGGACAGAACTCGAGTCTACCTTCACTTAAACGTTGAACTTTGGTTCTATTCCAGTTCAAAGCCTCAGAACTGGTGGGAACCTCATTTAAAAGGCGTTTCTATTTTTTATCCAGATACTCTGAAAGAGCTCAAGCCCAGTCATGGATCTTGATAGTTTAGATGCTCCAATGTTTGTTGATGTTGATATGATCAAGAGAGGAGAGGAGGAAGGAGAGGGAGACGAATGGTTTGGTACGTATATTAACCATAATGTATATATATATATATATAAATTAATTAATGGTTTTAGCCACACCTCTTATATGTTGTTGTCTTTTTTATTATGATCCTCAATAAATGCGTCTATACATCAGATTTCACTTGCATTTAAATAGTACATCTTGTGAGTCCTATAATGGCATGTCCTTACTCCTTAATAAATGATGTATGGAAAACCAACTTGCACCACATGTAATGATCCAATTCAACACAAATGAAATTAGCTATACAATATTGACTCTTCCTCCTCTCCCTCTCCCTCCATTAGATAAAAAGATTGATGATGATGATGATACCTTTACTAATACCTCTTCTTCTCTAACTGATAAAGAATCTAAACTAACTCAACTAGCTTCTCCTGCCCAACTGGTTGCTAGGGAACAACCTCATGTTGCTAGGGACTAAGGAGAACCTAACAAGGAACTTTTAATTGATGATCCTGTCAAATCAGCTCTTGTGATCATGGCATCAAAACCTCCTCCAACTCGCAAAAGAAAGTCAGTAACAATCAGTATATGTACATGTACTTATGCATACACATGTGCATGTACATGTACTTATGTAATGTCAAAGTAATTGTTGGATTTTTGGGAATTTTTTTGTGGATTTTATTACATTACCCATGCAGTCACACTTGGTCACTGCAATTTGTACGTGTACAGGCACAGATCCAGATTTTTTGCTGATTGTGATAGTTGTTGCATGTAATTTAATGTGTAATTTTATTATAGGATCATATACTACTGATAGGCTGGTATTCAGTGACAGTATTAGATGCTACTGATGGTTCAATACTAGTCCAACACATACTCTCCTCTCCTCCTTTATCCAAACCAGTCATTAGTGACTTCACTGATGATTCATCCAATGACATTATAATACAAACACAACATGGGTGAGTATATACATGTGCATGTAAATCACCTTTCATGTACTATGCACATGCTGTACATGTATGGTACATTAGTATGTGTATGTGTGTGTTCTAGCTCTATTGTGGGGTGTGCATCATTCTGATATTCATGCATGCATTGTTATTCTAGCTTTGTGATTTGATAAGCTATTTCTTCTTTACCTCCCCCTTTTGGAGTTCTGGACTAAATGTTATTGATTTGTGAAATAGTATAGGAAACATGATAAGTGCCTGAACCATCAATAGTCAGAACTGATGCAGGCAATTGAAATAGATCATTTGCAGTGAAACAATATCTAAAGCGTGCCTATAATTACATGTACCGGTACATTGAAATCATGAAAACTTTATTCTAGTTAAATGACAGTATAGCTACATTGCATCCTTTCTTTAGTCTGATAGGATTATGACTGGTCCATAGATCAGGATTCCTCCACTCCACTATATTGTCATTGTTCATTGGATTCATTATTGTGTTGGTGGCTGTGTACACTAGACAGAGAACTGGTTTCCTGATGCCTAAGATAAAGGAGGCACAAGATTAACTAACTGAGGATTGATTTGTGTGTGTGTGTATAATCTTTTATATTAATATTATTTCTGTGACAATTACATGACTACTCTATTCTGACCCGGTGCATATGCATACATGTACACACATAGCCTTCTCTATTATCTCTTGGCATAGATAT
>NW_003547752.1:2352-4728 GCF_000090795.2 Amphimedon queenslandica | reverse complement strand
TCTCATTGTTATCTTGAAGTTTAGCATTACCAAGGACAGCAATCGTGCTACCATATAATAGTATGTCATATTTTATTCCTGTTTGATATACTGTCTGCTTGACGTCTTTAAATTTTTTCTTCATGGGTCCCAGGCTTTGTTCCTGCTCTAGTACTTTTGTCCAGTTTTCTGACTCTTGAATGTCCTTTATAGTAACATATTTTCTTCCACTATCTCGTATTTGGAAAGGAACGCTGAAAATTTTTTGAGGATTTTTTGTCTCTTCTTTCCAAAATTTTCTCCATCCTGCTGTCTGTGGAGTGGAATCACTTCCAACATCTATGCTGCAGGTGGCACTACCCTCAATGGTTGCTTTACCTGCATCACGGAGCTTGCCTACTGGTCCTAATTTGTGTATGGCAGCTTCTACCTCGTTAGTTGCACTGAAGTCAGGGGAAGCAATGACTTTTCCTTGTATTAAAACATCTTGCAGGTTACCAGTACTGGTAGCAGAGAGGTTATTTCGTAAATCTTCATAGTCATCATAGTAATGTGGTACGGTTGGTGGGAGCTCTCTCACTAATACTTCTTTTTTCATCCGTTCTTGTAGTTTCAGTACAGTACCAATAGCTAAACCAGCAATACCCAAACCAAGGAATATCCCTGACCCCAAATTCATCAGTATGCTTAGTTATGTAATATGTCACAACGTATACGTAGTACACTAGTGTGTTCCTTATTATGGGGTGTGTCTGGTTTGATATTCATTTGTAATCCTAGTATTGTAAATGTCATTGATTTGATAAGCTATGCCTCTTTTAATTCCCCATTAGGACTGTCTGTTTATACTAATAATTATCATTTCAGTAGACACTTTAATAGTCCACCTACAATACAAGTATATTTTTTCATTGTGTACAATATAGCAAAACAATAACTTGTGTCTATCTACATGATTTTACTTTGTTATAGAGATTTAGTACCATGCTTTGCAGGTTGCTTGACCGAAGCAAGCTTGCTAATTGCGTGAATGTTTAAAACTTTAATTCATTTCTAAGTGACAGTTTTTGTCTGACTCTTTAAGTAGTTTTGATGATTGTTATGCATGCATAATACCATGCCATATTGTATGTTTTGTGTGAATACTTCTGTACTTGATGTTTGTTCAATATTGTGGGGTGTGCCAGTTTTATTCTAATATTCAATAATCTCAATAATTAATATGAAAGAAAATGTTAATAATTTGTATAATTATAATAATTAAGATAAATGTGCCTACTACTCTATTTATGGACAGCATTTCTAAGAATAATAGCATTACGCACTTGTATGCTGCAACTTCAAGTGTATATTTATGCATTAAATGGATATTTTCATTTTAAAGTTTATCATTTGTACTTTTTGTCATTCGTCCTCTGTCTATCATTCATCCCCTGCCCCTGCTTCCGATAGTATAATATTAGGCCTATGCCTATTGAAACAATTCCTCCTATCACAAGTAGACAAAATATCCAAGATTTCACTTTTTCCTTGAAAGCAATTGAACTAATTGAGCTTCCAATTTCCCTTGGCCTAAATACAACTCCTTTCTTTTCGAGCTTTGCTTCACCTAAAGCATATAATGTTGTGCCATATGCGAGCACATAAAACGAATGCTCCTTTCCATCCTTTTTTACATTGTAAATATGGGTCAGTTCCATAACAAACTTATGTCCATCAATGATAGACTTTTCAGTGGCATTTGTGTGAGCTTCTTTCATATCTTTTACGGTAATACTGCCATTATCACTTGTCATTGTGAAATCCTCTGTTACTTTACACTCCGTGCGCAAACTTTGCTGTGTTCTCATCTGTCCTTGTCCAACCCAAGACCAAAGCCATGATGACCATGATTGGGTTTTTTTTTCTTCATAGGTTGCTTCAACTACAAACGGACCTCTTTGGTTATAGGATTTGGATTTGTCTTGTGACTCAATTTTCCCTACTAGCAAAACATTATCAAGGCCCTTGCCATCCAACTTTTCCAAGTCATTTTGTAACTTTGGGTAGTTGTAGGAGTAGTTTCGCCACTTTGAGTTGCTATAATAAGACTTGTAGCCAAGAGCAGCTAAGCCTAAAAATCCAGCCCCAGCAAAAAAGAAGATTTTCTCCTGGTCCATCTCTCACACTATAGAAGCCAAGGTCTTTATGATTCAAGTATCTTAGTCCTAACATAGATTTTATAACTACTTCACAACGTAGTACACTAGTGTGTTCCTTATTATGGGGTGTGTCTGGTTTGATATTCATTTGTAATCCTAGTATTGTAAATATCATTGATTTGATAAGCTATGCCTCTGGTAACTCCCCAATGGGACTGTCTGTTTATGCTAATAATTATTATTATCAATTTCTAAT
>NW_003547752.1:0-1463 GCF_000090795.2 Amphimedon queenslandica | reverse complement strand
ATTATGATTTTGTTGATCGTCGTAAATTGTTCAGTGATAGGTTTTAAAATTTCCTTTGGATGGAGTATAATATTTTCATTTAATCTGTCTTCTAGCTCAGCATCACCAGTTATAGCTACTGGAGTATCATATTGTAGGTAATTGGTGTTTTCACGTTTTCGTATTAAAGATTTCAAAATAATTGTTAATTTTCCAGATTTATCATCAACTTTGACCACCTCGTTACCTTGACTATCTTTCAGCATGAAGACAGTTAAAAGCTTTGCTAAACAGCATGGTTCTCTAATCATGGATGCTGCATCTGTGTCAACATCTATGACCTCGGCATTGATCGATAGATCTAATTTTAGAATGCGACCATCTTCCACGCTGGGATCTTTCCCTACCATTCCTTCCACAATAACATTTGACAAAGTATGACCAGAAGAGTTGGAGAGAGCATTCCGTAAAGTGGTATAGTTTCTGAAGACTGACACGATGCTTGGTGTTAGTAGATGAGCTTCATTGCTCCAGATCCAGCGAAATCCATTAAACTTGTAATAATTATAGATTGCACAACCAGCAGCAGTCAGTAAACCAAGCCCTGCAGTAGTGATGCCCAAGCCAACTAATATTCCAGATCCAAGGTCTGTGCAGCATCTAATATGGTCCATATCACGCTAGCAGCACTCTATGCTCCTGTACTCTAATATCTATGCAGCTAGCATACAACACAGTGCAGCCCCTCCCTTTATGATTCAATTCAAATCAAATTGCATTGCGCATGCGCAGTAGATCAATCAGATTATTTTAATTTTATAAGGCGCCATTGAACTTAGTCGCCGGAGTGACTCGATTTTAACTGGACAGAACTCAACCGAACTCCATAGAACTGGACAGAACTCGAGTCTACCTTCATTTAGAACTTTGAATTTTAGTTCTATTTTAGTTCAAAGCCTCAGAACTCGTGGGAACCTCGTCTAAAAGGCGTTTCTATTCTTTATCCAGATACTCTGAAAGAGCTCAAATCCAGTCATGGATCTTGATAGTTTAGATGCTCCAATGTTTGTTGATTTTGATATGATCAAGAGAGGAGAGGAGGAAGGAGAGGGAGACGAATGGTTTGGTACGTAAACTAACCATAATGGTATTATTATATATTAATTTATATAATATTAATGGTACTTAGCCACACCTCTTAATGGGGTCGTCTTCTTTATTTTAATACTCAATAAATATGTCCATACATAAGATTTTACTTGCATTTGAACAGTGAATGTTGTGAGTGGTATAATTACATGTACATGTCCTTAATAATAAACAATATATGGAAAGTTAACTTATACCTCATGTAATGATCCAACGCACATGAAATTGCTATACAATGTGTAACACTTCCCTCCTCTCTCTCTCTCCCTCTCCCTCCATTAGATAAAAAGATTGATGATGATGATGATACCTTTACTAATACCTCTTCTTCTCTA
>NW_003547751.1:11151-14196 GCF_000090795.2 Amphimedon queenslandica | reverse complement strand
AGGATCCCCCACTTCAAAATCTGTTCACTCTCATCAAATGCTTCTTTCCTACATGTGACCACTTGGCCCTAACCAAAGCAATAAACATCACATGCTCTTCAGTTCACATTACATACTTTATGACTGAATCACCAAAAGAAATAGAAGACCTTATTTTATGTAACAGAAAAAAGTTAGCATTCATGAAATACATTGGAGTCTATGAGCTATGCATTAATGGTGTAATTATTATTCATAATAATAGTGATGAGTTCTTTAACTTTGATACTGCTTTATTAGAGGCAGCACAAGCAAAACAAGCTGAAGTAATAGAATTTATTTTCAAAATAGAATCTTGTAGTGATGCTATTATCACTAAAAGCATGGAAAATATACTAATAACATTACACTTTCATCAAAATCATATTGATAGCATCACAGAGATACTTATTAGCAAATATCCTGATAATTTGTGCAAAAAGGTATTCACACTAGCTGCTCAAAGGGGATTTATTGAAATAGTTTTAGAATTCTTTCAAAAAAAAATCAACCCAAATACTCAAGACAATGATGGCAGGACAGCACTCATGTCAGCTAGTCAAAATGGTCATCAACAAGTGGCTGAGTTACTCCTTAATGAAAGGGCTGATCCTAACATTCAAGACAATAATGGCTGGACAGCCCTCATGTTAGCTAGTCAAAATGGTCATCAACAAGTGGTTGAGTTACTCCTAAATGAAAAGGGTGATCCTAACATTCAAAAGAATAGTGGCTGGACAGCACTCATGTCAGCTAGTCAAAATGGTCATCAACAAGTGGTTGAGTTACTCATTAATGAAAAGGCTAATCCTAACATTCAACACAATGATGGTTGGACAGCACTCATGTTAGCTAGTCAAAATGGTCATCAACAAGTGGTTGAGTTACTCCTTAATGAAAAGGCTGATCCTAACATTCAAAAGAAAAATGGCACAACAGCACTCATGTTAGCTAGTCAAAATGGTTATCAACAAGTAGTTGAGTTACTCCTTAATGAAAAGGCTGATCCTAACATTCAAAAGAATAGTGGCTGGACAGCACTCATGTCAGCTAGTCAAAATGGTCATCAACAAGTGGTTGAGTTACTCCTAAATGAAAAGGGTGATCCTAACATTCAAAAGAAAAATGGCACAACAGCACTCATGTTAGCTAGTGAAAATGGTCATCAACAAGTGGTTGAGTTACTCATTAATGAAAAGGCTAATCCTAACATTCAACACAATGATGGTTGGACAGCACTCATGTTAGCTAGTCAAAATGGTCATCAACAAGTGGTTGAGTTACTCCTTAATGAAAAGGCTGATCCTAACATTCAAAAGAAAAATGGCACAACAGCACTCATGTTAGCTAGTGAAAATGGTCATCAACAAGTGGTTGAGTTACTCCTTAATGAAAAGGCTGATCCTAACATTCAAAAGAATAGTGGCTGGACAGCACTCATGTCAGCTAGTCAAAATGGTCATCAACAAGTGGTTGAGTTACTCCTTAATAAAAAGGCTGATCCTAATATTCAAGACAATGATGGCTGGACAGCAATCATGTCAGCTAGTAAAAATGGTCATCAACAAGTGGTTGAGTTGCTCCTAAATAAAATGGCTGATCCTAACATTCAAAAAAATAGTGGCTGGACAGCACTCATGTCAGCTAGTCAAAATGATCATAAACAAGAGGTTGAGCTACTCCTAAATGAAAAGGTTGATCCTAACATTCAAAAGAATAGTGGCACAACAGCACTCATGATAGCTAGTCAAAATGGTCATCTTAATGAAAAGGCTGATCCTAACATTCAAGACAATGATGGCTGGACAGCAATCATGTCAGCTAGTCACTTATAAATGGTCATCAACAAGTGGTTGAGTTACTCCTAAATGAAAAGGCTGATCCTAGCATTCAAGACAACGATGGCTGGACAGCACTGATGTTAGCTAGTAAAAAAGGTCATCAACAAGTGGTTGAGTTACTCCTTAATGAAAAGGCTGATCCCAACATGCAAGACAATAGTGGCTGGACAGCACTCATGATAGCTAGTCTAAATAGTCGTCAACAAGTCATTGAGTTACTCCTTAATGAAAAGGCTGATCCTAACATTCAAAAGAATACTGGCAGTACAGCACTTATGTTAACTAGTCTAGATGGTCATCAACAAGTGATTGAGTTACTCCTTAATGAAAAGGCTGATCCTAACATTCAAGACAATGATGGCTGGACAGCACTCATGATAGCTATAAAAAAAGGCCATCAACAAGTGGTTGAGTTACTCCTTAATGAAAAGGTTGATCCCAACATGCAAACAATAGTGGCTGGACAGCACTCATGATAGCTAGTCTAAATGGTCATCAACAAGTGGTTGAGGTACTCCTTAATGATAATGATAAAGTTGATCTTAATATTCAAGAAAATGATGGCAGTACAGCACTCATGTTAGCTAGTATAAAAGTTATCAACAAGTGGTTGAATTACTCCTTAATGAAAAGGCTGATCCTAACATTCAAAAGAATAATGGCAGTACAGCACTCATGTCAGCTAGTGAAAATGGTCATCAACAAGTGGTTGAGTTACTCCTTAATGAAAAGGCTGATCCTAACATTCAGTAGTACAGCACTCATGATAGCTAGTAAAAATAACCATCAACAAGTAGTTGAGCTACTTTCTGCTACTAAAATTAATGAAAGAAAATGAAGGACATGGCAGCCAAGCTAATTCCCAACATGTCATTGATAAACTATATTAAAAAAATAATGTAAGACTATAATCAATGATGATGATTACATTTAAGCCAGAATTTCAAGTTCTAAGTTAAGAGCAGTCTAAAGTCATTACAATAGGATCAATATCTGAATCAATAAACAATTTTTTTAATTAGAATTATTTAAACTCAGTTGTTATTGCTGGTCACAGTTGGTAGCTGTTATTTAGTCATCTTTCCATTCAATTTATACAACTGAAATTTTTCAACATTAATAGTATAAACCAAGGCACTGCAAGATTTAAGCTTGCAGCCTTTCTTTTTTTGCCTAAAAGTCTGGC
>NW_003547751.1:4084-11141 GCF_000090795.2 Amphimedon queenslandica | reverse complement strand
CATAGGAAGTTATGATATTATGTGAACTCTATCCAGCATTACATGTGTATGTGCAATATGATAACTTGTAGTTATTTTACCAGGTGAAGATATTTGATACTTGGGGTGTTATTCCTGATATCATAATTCCAACACCTATCATGGTTCTAAGAATGGCCACAAAATTATGATTCTTATTTTTATTATTATGACTAAATAGATATCACTGTATAAACATCGATGAGATCACAGTAAGACGATGGATATGTTATATTTACCATTAATTAGGAAATAGCCTGATAACCCAATACATCATAAATGGTTTACTAGTAATTGTTATTGTTAGCATTAACTCACAGCGTGTGTCTTGTGTGACACTTGCCACTCCCCAGGAAATGGGACCATTAGTTTTACACCCAAATAATTACCTCATTCTTTTAGTTTATACAATTACATTAATATTATTATTATTATTATTATTATTATTATTATTATTATTGTAAAGGAAATGCAACTACATGTAATTCTTAGCAACTAGTGCCCAGCGGTCTGCATTAGTATGTAGAATTATTGTTAGCCACCCATACCTGATTGATTATCATTATAACTACATTCATCATTCCTGCGGGGGCAGTTTCTTCATTACTATCTAATTCTAGGAGAGAGAGATTAAAGCTTTATAATTACTATTATTTCCCATCCTTGGATCAGTACTGATGTACATATAATGTGCTGATGCTCACAAAGTGAATGTGTGTGGCTCTTGTTTGTGAATGGATGATCATAACGAGGTTAAAGTGCCTCAATGTTTGCATACAATTATAATTTCTTCCTTTTGCTTTGAGGAGTCGGTGAACATGTGTTCTCCCTCCCACTCCTTTCCTTTTTGTGACCATAACTTTGTTTGTCATTAGTCACTTTTACTACTCCCTCCCCCCTCCCTCTCTCTCTCTTTACCATGAACTGTGTACTAGCCTTACTCTCTCTCCCTCAGTCTCTCTGTCTCTCATAAGCACAAACACGTGTACATACTAAATATTACCTCATTTCCTTAATTTCTACTGTGTTTACTCTACTCTACTCATATCCTTTCTCTCCACTCTGTCTCTCTCTCTGTCTCTCTGTCTCTCTGTCTCTCTTTGTCTCTCTCTCTCTCTCCTGTAGCTTCGTGAGTTCTGTATATATGCCCAGTGTGCTAGGATGACTGAGGATACTCCTCGCATTGAGGAGTGCATTCGATTGTTCAATGGTATCACCACATGGGTAGTCTGTAACATACTCAGGGAATACACTATACTCAAAAGAGCTGATATAATTGAGAAATTCATTGACGCTACAAAGGTACAGTATAATATACATGTATGTATATATGATACTGTATTATAATTGTCAGTTTGTCACTCTTGTTTACTCATCTATTTTCTCTCTTTATTCTTCTTCTTTTTTTTCTCCAGTATCTTCATGAGCTCCATGGTTATAATGCTATGCTGGCTGTTGTTGGAGGCCTCAATCATTTCTCAGTAAAGAGACTCCAACAGACCTGGAGCAAAGTGGATAAGAACAAGAAAGATGTAAGGAGAGAGAGAGGGGAGGGAGAGAAAGGAGAATATTATTCATTATCCTCTAATCTTCCTCCATTAGGAGTTAGAGAAATGGACTAATTTCTTTTCAATGGATTTTAATTACTCAACCTATCGCAAGCAGCTTCAAGACCTCTCAGCAGATGAATTCCAGCAGCCAGCACTGTAAGAGCTAATCACTGTCCACCATTATTAGTGTATATACATGTACTGTATGTAGGGGCATCCTATTGAAGGATCTTGTGGCTGTCAATGGTCAGTCTAAAGACTACAGTGACAAATCTGCTGGATTGATAAGCATGTCTAAGTACAGGAAACTATGGCAACAGTTGTCAAGGTTACACCAGTATCAGGTAAGGGAGAGGTCCTTTTATTTTGTTACATGTACATATGTAATGTGTGATATCCCTGTATTATAATTATGGTACATGTGCATGCATTATTATTAGTACATGTCTAATATAATTGTTTATAATGTGTTTGTGTGTTTAGGTGACTGCTCCTGCTCTTACTCCTGATACTGAGAGGATAAGTGTGTTCAGGGCAGCCATTACTCAAAGTGAAATGACTGACGATGCACTGGATGAACTATCAATGGTAATGTATGATAATAATAATAATAATAACAAGCATTAAAGAATCAGCCATTTTTAAAGGGACCAATTTCTGAACGATAGTCCATGTTACAAAATCACCCCTCAATTTTTATTATATTTTCTGATGTACACATATATTGATGTCCTTATGCTATGTAGAAACTTTGAGCTGTTTCCGACAAATAATTTTTGAGTTATGAGCATTTTAAAAATTGAACCATTTTCTGAAAAATACCCAAGGCTATACATGGTTTTTTCCAAAAAATGGCTCAGAAATCACCTCCACTTTTTATTACATTTTCTGATACATATTGATGTCCTTATGCTATGTAGAAAGTTTGAGGTGTTTCCGAAAAATATTTTTTGAGTTATGAGAATTTTTAAAAACAAGACAAATTTTGAAAAATACCCAAGGCTATAGCCCATGGTTTTTTCCAAAAAATGGCTCCGAAATCACCTCAAATTTTTATTACATTTTCTGATGTATATTGATGTCCTTATGCTATGTAGAAAGTTTGAGCTATTTCCTACAAATAATTTTCGAGCTATGAGCATTTTAAAAATTGAGCCATTTTCTGAAAAGTACCCAAGGCTATAGCCCATCGTTTTTTCCAAAAAATGGCTCCGAAATCACCTCAAATTTTTATTACATTTTCTGATGTATATTGATGTCCTTATGCTATGTGGAAAATTTGAGGTGTTTCCAAAAAAATTTTTTTGAGTTATGAGCATTTTTAAAAACGAGACAAATTTTGAAAAATACCCAAGGCTATAGCCCATGTTTTTTTCCAAAAAATGACTCCAAAATTACCCTTAATTTTTATTACGTTTTCTGATATACTTTAATGTCCTTATTCTTTGTAAAAAGTCTGAGCTGTTTCCAACACATAATATTGAGCCAAATTGAAAAAAATCATGGAAATCAACCAGGTAGAACCAGTTCCATTACCTGGTGATCCGACATTATGCTCTGTCACTCTTGATTTCTGATTGATTCCAATTGAATCATGCATGTACATGTATGCTCAATGATGCAATGTATGACCATTTCACTAAATTATATTTAAAAATTCCTAAGATTTTACATGCTTTGCTACTAGTAAGAATTGTGTTGTTGTTCATGTGCAATCTATAACCACAAAAATACATGGTAGTGATGGCATGTTTACTATACATGTATATGTAGCATGTCTTACTCATTGTTTTGCTTTCTATTCTTCTTCTATTATTAAAATTTTACTCATTTTCTATTTCTCTCTCACCTGTTCCTTTTCTTTCACCCATTCCTCCCTCCTCTCTCTCCCTCAGATTCGTGAGCCTCCTGTAGCTGATGGTAAAGGTGGTAGTCCTACAAGGAAGGAGAGTAAGCTCCCAAAGTTTGCTGACTGGGCCCAAGGGAACATGCCACAGTTGGATGCAGATGCAGTCAAGAAGCATGTGGCAAAGATGGTTGATGTAAGCTAATAATTCATGTACATGTAACTACCACAGGATGGAAGATACTCTCAATCTAACAATTTAGACTACCATATAATGCTTTATTTTGGCGATTTTGCTGTAAAATTGTAATTGGCGGTTTTTAATTTGGCGATTTTTGTGTACAAGTGCATTACTGAGCATGCGCATTAAATGATTGGCAGTTTTAATATTAGCAATTTTGCTTGCAAACCGCCAATCGCCAAAACTCCGCCAAATTAAAGCATTATACGGTATTATACATGTATTTTGCTAAAATTTCACGGCCCTTAAGATCCTCAATTCTCTTATGCATGTCATGTATTGATGTCTTTATGCTGTATAACTTACCATGAGATTAGTTTTTCTCTTTTCCTTCATTCCTCTTCCTCTCCCTGTAGTCTGTATTCAGAGTATATGACAGAGACTCCTCAGGTTATATTAGCATTGATGAGTTTCAGTCCATTTCGTCAAACTTTCCATTCATTGAGTCATTCTCAGTACTAGACAGAGACAAGTAAGTATTATACACTCTTGGTATTACTTAGATGAATATACATGTACATTGTACATCGTAACCATGCAACTAAAAGCTTAAACTGATGGAAATAGACACTATTGTCTCACTCTTTAAACTTTAGTACTGCCAATGTACATGTAATTATCTTAGCTTCTTTTGTGTCTATGAGTGCACATTACAGTCATACTGTTAATGATACGATAAATGAGTTTATTTGTTTCTGTTTCTATTGTTAGAGATGGTGTTATCAGTAGAGATGAGATGATGGATTATTTTCTTAGTGCCAATACTTCACTGAGAGAGAGTTTCAAACACAATTTTGTAGAGCACACGTTCATTGGTACACAATACTGCCAGCACTGCAAAGGAGTGGTGAGTTGGTCTTTTGTCAAATTTTAGAGCAACTTAAAAATTTTATGAAAATTCAATTTAGATTGGAATCAGCTCAGTCAAAAATGGCTTTATAGAATACTTTTTTGATGACCACATACATGTACATGTTCTTATGCTGTGTAAAAAATTAAACCCATTCTGATCAAAATTATACTTTTACATGTTTGTAGAAAGCTTGCTAATATTGTCCTAATAATTTTAAGTGGTGAAGGATTCTTATTTTTGTGTGTCACTTTCTTTTTCCCCTCCTCTCCCTCTCTCTCCAGTTAAAAGGTATAGTCCGTCAAGGTGTTCGTTGTAAGGATTGTGGTATCAGTTGTCACAAACACTGTAAAGACTATGTTGTGGTTGATTGCAGCAAACACACCGAGAAGAAAAGTAACCAAAAATAATAATAATAATAATAATAATAATAATAATAATAATAACAACAACAATAATAATAACAATAATAATAATAATGTATTGTGTAATTGATTGTTATTTGTATTGATAGAGCGTGCAAGGCGTTATACTGCAGTAGCCTCAACCAGCAATGGTGAGTATGATGTGAATGATGAACTGTCACTGAAGGAAAGACTGAGGAGAGCTGAATCAGTAAGAACATACCACTAGACACTTATAACTACATATGTACATGTACAACTCACTGTACATATGTTCATTATTGCACTGTTTGATTCTTTACTAGGCAAGAGATGCACTATCAGCAGAGAATTCTGAGCTCCTTGGTAAACTGGCAGAGGCTAATGCTAAGATACAGCAATTAAATGGATACATTGCCACTATACGTCAGCACACTATTGGATTCATATTGGAACAAATGAACACACTACAACCACAAATGGATACTCCTGTCTAACCTTCTGACTATTCACTATTAATTGTGTGTGTGTATTTTTAAAAGTTATCATTAATTTTTGTTGTTTTGATCATGATTATTAATATTACTTTTGCTCTAAGGGAATTTAATTTGTAATTCATTGTTTACAAATCAAATTATCATTTACTCTAATATCTATGAATTAATTAAGTAAACATGAGCCACGCCCTTTTAAGTTAATGAGCCACGCGGCCCCACGGTACGTCCCCACCCTTAACTTTGTTTACTTACTTAAGGTAGCCATGATTGATATATCTCAATGGAGAGCCGCTATTGGTCACTGGAACTCCTCCAGACTTCGTTCATTGGCTCCTGCAACTGGTATTGATGCTGAAAGTTTGATGGAATCAACAAACGGCGGCGGGACTTTTAATACTTCTTTTGCTATGAAACCTGCTGATATTCCTACTGTTGATATTACTGCTGATTTCACTGCTGCTGTTACTCATATTACTGCTGTTTATTCTAACAGTACTAATCCTGATTCCACTCCTAATCCTATTGCTGAAGCCTCTACTAAAGAAACCATACCTATTTATAAGAGAATGCTGTCGTGTGATACAGTTTTATGTGCTGTCTACTTAATGATGTACTTTACCCTCCTCCTCCTTTTATCAGGAGATGTTGAACTTAATCCTGGACCTATCACTGTGGAACAAAGTACCTTTAGCCTAATTGTTAATGATTATTTTATGTTTATTTTTTAGTTCGTACACTTATATATGAATCCCTTCAAGAACATTTTGCTAGCATAGAAAAGGCTACAAAGCATTGTATTTTGAATATTAGCAGTGAACTGTATTCCAAGGATCTAATCTCAGAGGCTGTCAATGATTCACCAACATACAGAAAAATATATGATGAATTTAAAGCTGGATTATCTTCTGTAACTGATCTTTTACAATTAAGTGAAAGTTATGAGACATTCTTGAAGTGTCTTTCATGTGATGGTGGACCTGCTAAAGATGCAGTTGATAGTTTACTAATTGCTGATTGGAAAGGCATCAACAAGCAATGTGAAGAAGGTATGTAAAGAATATAATTATTATTAATGATGTACATTATTCTAGGATTACAAACTTTCAGTTTTCCTGAAACAAGTGACAGTAGGAAAAAAATTAAACTTGCTGTCTCTTCCTTAAATAAATCATTTGCTGAATTATTAGGAAAACTTAAAAAAGAATTAAAAGATACTGAAGTATCATGTATCGTAGAACGTTTACAGAATTATGGCCATGATTTGCAATTTGAAGAGTTGAAAACTGCCAGTAACGTCAATGAACTTATTAGTAAGCTGAACAAGTATTATGACTTTTTGGACTGTGACGTTCTTGAGACTATTGCAACAGAATTTACAACACAAACTTTATCACAGGCATTTCAAGATCATTCAAAAGCTGCTCTAACATTTCGCAAATCCAAATCGGTTACAGATCTCAGGGAATTTTTACAAGAAATTTTTAGACCTCACATGCACAACTTAGCTGATGCACCAAAAGCACACATACACCTTCAAGATCCATGGACAAAATTGCCACTTCAAAATCTGTTCACTCTCATCAAATGTTTCTTTCCTACATGTGATCCCTTGGCCCTAACCAAAGCAATAAACATAACATGTTCTTCAGTTCACATTACATACTTTATGACT
>NW_003547751.1:2594-4074 GCF_000090795.2 Amphimedon queenslandica | reverse complement strand
AAGACATCTACAAGCAATGTGATGAAGGTAATATTTATGTGTTAGCAGTTATAGTCATGATAATTATTGAATTGTTAATTTATAGGGATGAATCAAAATTCTTCAAAGATTGTTTTAAAAAGTGAAAAAGAAATAAAATCTAATGTTTCTGCCTTAAATAATACATTTACTAAGCTATTGAAAGATCTTAAAAAAGAATTAAAAGAGAATAATACTAGTGTACCATGTATTATAGAGCATTTACATGATACTGGATATACTTACCTACCATTGGATGAGTTAAAGACCTCCAGTGATGCTATTGAACTTATTCGTAACCTTGATAATTATTATGACTTTTTAAATTGTGATGTTCTTGAGGACATAGCTATGGAATTTACACCAGATTTATCACAGAAATTTCAGAATCATTCAGAAGCTGCTCTAGAATTTCGTGAGTCCGAATCTGTTGAAGACCTCAAAGAATCTTTGCAGGAAATTTTCAGTCCTCACATACACAACTTAGCTGATGCACCAAAAGCACATATACACCTTCAAAATGCATGGAGAGAGCTGCAGCTTCATAAACTGTTTACTCTTATCAAATGCTTCTTTCCTACATGTGACCACTTGGCCCTAACTAAAGCAGTAGGCATCATACGCTCTTCAGTTCACATTACATACTTTATGACTGAATCATCAAAAGAAATAGAAGACCTTATTTTACGTAACAGAGAAAAGTTAGCATTCATGAAATACATTGGAGTCTATGGGCTATGCATTAATGGTGTAACTATTCTTCAAAGTAATAGTGATAAATCCTTTAACTTTGATACTGCTTTATCTGAGGCAGCACAAGCAAAGCAAGTTGAAGTAATAGAATTTATTCTCAGAATAGAATTGTGTAGTGATGACACAATCACTAAAAGCATGGAAAATATGCTGATCACTTTACAATTTCACAGAAATTATATTGATAGCATCATAGAAATACTTATTAACAAGTATCCCAGCAATTTGTGCAAAAAAGGATTCATACTAGCTGCTCAAAAGGGATTTATTGAAATAGTTTTAGAATTCCGAAAGAAAATCAACTCAAATACCCAAGACAATGCTGGCAGGACAGCACTCATGTTAGCTAGTCAAAATGGTCATCAAAAAGTGGTTGAGCTACTCCTTAATGAAAAAGCTGATCCTAACATTCAAGACAATGATGGCTGGACAGCACTCATGTTAGCTAGTCAAAATGGTCATGAACAAGTGGTTGAGTTACTCCTTAATGAAAAAGCTGATCCTAACATTCAAGACAATGCTGGCAGGACAGCACTCATGTTAGTTAGTGAAAATGGTCATCAACAAGTGGTTGAATTACTCCTTAATGAAAAGGCTGATCCTAACATACAAAGGAAAGATGGCGCAACAGCACTCATGTTAGCTAGTAAAAATGGTTATCAACAAGTGGTTGAGTTACTCCTTAATGAAAATGCTGATTCTAAGATAC
>NW_003547751.1:0-1782 GCF_000090795.2 Amphimedon queenslandica | reverse complement strand
GCTGATCCTAACATTCAAAACAATGATAACGCGACAGCACTTATCTTAGCTAGTCAAAATGGTCATCAACAAGTGATTGAGTTACTCCTTAACAAAAAGGCTGATCCTAACATTCAAGATAATGATGGCTGGACAGTGCTCATATTGGCTAGTAAAAATGGTCATCAACAACTGGTTGAGTTACTCCTTAATGAAAATGCTGATCCTAATATTCAAAACAATGATGGCTGGACAGCACTCATGTTAGCTAGTGTATTTTGTCATCAACAAGTGGTTAAGTTACTCTTTAATAAAAAGGCTGATCCTAACATTCAAAACAATAATAATGCGACAGCACTTATGTTAGCTCATCAAAGTGGTCATCAACAAGTGGTTGAGTTACTCCTTAATGAAAAGGCTGATCCTAACATTCAAGATAATGATGGCTTGACAGTGCTCATATTAGCTAGTAAAAATGGTCATCAACAAGTGGTTGAGTTACTCCTTAATAAAAATGCTGATCCTAATATTCAGAACAATGATGGTTGCACAGCACTGATATTAGCTAGTCAAAATGGTCATCAACAAGTGGTTGAGTTACTCCTTAACAAAAAGGCTGATCCTAACATTCAAAACAATGATGGTTGCACAGCACTGATATTAGCTAGTCAAAATGGTCATCAACAAGTGATTGAGTTACTCCTTAATAAAAAGGCTAATCCTAACATTCAAAACAATGATGGCATGACAGCACTTATGTTAGCTAGTTTATATGGTCATCAACAAGTGGTTGAGCTACTCCTTAATGAAAAAGCTGATCATAACATTCAAGACAATGCTGGCACAACAGCACTCACGTTAGCTAGTCAAAATGGTCATCAACAAGTGGTTGAGTTACTCCTTAATGAAAAGGCTGATCCTAACATTCAAAACAATAATGGCTGGATGGCAGTCCCAGGATTCATTAAAGAGTTCATCAACAAGTGGTTGAGTTAATAAAGGCAGCAAAACTGAAAAGCTATAATCATTTTGCATTGATAAAAACAGGAATATAAGATTAATCAATGACAATGAACACACCTTCAAACAGAATAAGTCAGAGTTCCATAAAAAGTTTCAGTAGTAAAATTCATATTTAAAAAGAAAGATTATTGTGCATGATGTAATCTAATTGAGTTGTTGTGGTAGATAATATTAATAGTTACTTTTGAAAAAAATCAATACATGTACTTTATTATCATTATAATTGGCATAATTTATCACAATTAATTTCAGTAGCTACGTCTAAAAAGTGTATAATATTTTGCTTTATTATCACATCTTCTACGCACACAGCCAGCATCACTGGATAACTCCTTTGGTTGCTTGAAAGGAATACAAAGAGCTTTAGCTCCCATAGCAGGTGCCCCTGGCTCTATAGCCTCTTCCCTATATGAGGAGCAATCACATAAGATCATGTCACAATCATGCACTGTACCTGGTACTCATTTTTTTAATTTGATCCTCACATGATACCTCACCACAATAAGGGGACATTATTATCTAATAAAAATAATAAGAGTACTTTGAAGAGGTTCAGTTTTAGAACTTTGTATAAACAAAACACACTCATAATAGCAGTCTAGAGTTTCTGACTTAATGGCTATTAGCCATGCATGTTTATAACAAGTACATATAAATGCCATGCACACAAAAATTACCATTTTCTTGTCTAAACTGCTACAGAAGTCATCCCAGTTATCAAGTACTGCAATTTGTTCATCCATTTTAGCCTTAGCCCCTGTAACGTACATTAACTGCAGT
>NW_003547750.1:10483-14198 GCF_000090795.2 Amphimedon queenslandica | reverse complement strand
CTGAGTGAATTATTCCACCGTACCTGGTTCTGATGGACTGAGACTAAGTCTGATGATAGACACTAGTCATAGGACTCAGCTGAATACACTTCTGTCTTCATAGCAATGGAGGGGCAAGCGCCCTGGCTCCTGAAAGCAAAATTTAGAAAAACGGGAATTGCCAATGAGTAAGAATATTCCTATGATAAAATGCTATAAAAGCCAGAACAGCAACCAATGAGCTTACAGAAGAAATAAATAGAGTATACTGAAACAAAAGGACAGCTCAAAGTGGTTCTCACAGCTAGAATGGCTGGATAAAAAGAGAAGATTGCTCAGCCTGTCTTTCCTACAAAAATCCGCCATTTTACCACCAACTCAGGTGCGCGTTAATTAGAAAAATTTCATTGAATAAGGTCCATTAAATTAAATTAAATTAACACGTGGTTCTGCGCATGCGCATATGTCAGTACTCGGAATCGGTATTCGATTCCAGTCCCAAAAGTATTTGGAATCGGAATCGATTGCTAATTTCTGGATTCGCCCATCACTAGGCAGCATGCACGTGCGCACGCACAAACATTTAAACCATTTAATAATATAAATTACTTTTTAATTAACTAATACAATGTATGTATATATGTAATAATTACACAAAAGCTATTCTGTTTTCAATAGTTTTATAATAAGGTAAAGAATAACAAGTTTGTTTATGTTTATTGTCTTCTAGAACTAGTCTCCTTAGTGTATCATTGGTCCTGAGAGATTCCATCAGTACCAGTACTCCATCAGTATCAATGTTAGTACCGTTAAGATAAAGGACTGACATTGTGCGGTTGTAGAGTAAAAGTTCAGCTAGTGACTGAGCACTGGTTGAAGTGATGTCAGGATTGTTACAAAGATATAAGGTAATAATTGTTTTATTATTAATTAATGATTGTGTTAGTGCAATGACTCCATCATCATTGATGGAATTATCACTAATCCATAGTTCCTCTAATGAAGTATTGTTTGTTATTTTGTGTGACAGTAAGAGGATGACATCTTTTTTTATTTTAGTGTTGTGTATACTAATCCTCTTTATTGTTCTTATGTCTAGTGCTAATGACATCAATAAGTATACAATATCAGGTGATGAGTGATGGAGGTTAATTTCCTGATGATTGTCCGTTAACTGACTGATCACTTCCTGACATTGACCTGCTGATGGTTTAGTGAGGGATACACTACCACTGATCCATTCCACCTCTCCAGTCTCTTCTCCTAATAGTAAACACAGTCAGTCAGTTAATGTGTGTACCGTATTTGCTCGATTAAACGCCTGGGTGTTTATTTCTTAACAGGAAAAAAAATCAAGTAAAAAAAAACAAAAAAAGCCCATAGTAGATTTGAACACACGACCTTCTAATGTTCCAAACTGTACTCCAACAGCTAGGCTATCTCGGACAATCTAAATCCTAGGGCACATTTACTGGGTAAAATATGCATATAGTTAGAAAATATTTGTCATGGGCATTTATTTGAGCAGGGCGTTTATTTGAGCAAATACAGTATATAATAGGTAAATAATGTAAATTAGTCAGTCAGTTAATGTGTGTATATTATTATTTTAATACAGTATAATAGATAAAATGATAATATTATTATTATTTTATTAATGATGTTTGTGTGTTGTTCCAGGTGATGCTGGTTTTTGTACCAGTAAGTCCTTACAGCTGCTAGGATGGAATGGGTGTGGTCTATCTTTTATCATGTGACAGCTAGTAAACAAAAATCAATTGTACGTTTTATTAATGTATTGAAATCAATAATTATTGTCCCTCCCTTTTTCTCTCATACTCATTTTTTCTCCCTCTCCCTCTCTTTTTATAGTCCTTGGTCCATATGCCAGCTAGTCAACTTCAAAGCACAAGCTAATGTAAGCATATACCATATATACTTGTATCTTGTCATTATCTGTTCTGAATTCTTGCATTTTAAATTATATTTTGTCTCTTTTTATTCTTTCTCTTTTTTTAGAGCAGAAGATTCTATATGATAACTTACAATTATACTGACTATGATTTTTGGTAATTTTTATTGTGTTTTTGTGAATCTTTTTTATAAAGTTTTATTGTCAAACTCAATCACTGGTACTCAAGTTCTATACAATGGGACGTGAAAGTGTCTCTGTTATACAGAGGTGTCCTTTATGTGGAGGTTATTTTATACAGTAAGGAATGTAATTGGTACACTAGGTGCTGTCCATTAGGAGGTGTGCACTATAGAGAGTGTTTGTTAATAGAGGGTTTACTGTATTAATGGTATAATATGTGTGTGTATTAATATTAGTATCAAAATAACTCACCTCCAGCAGTTAGTAGTATTTCTTTTATTTGAGTGTGTCCTCCTTCATTAGCTATCTCTACTGCACTCTTTCCTCTCTCATCTTTACTGTTAGGATCAGCTCCTAACTGCAGTAGCATTGATACTTCAAAACTATAACCAGCTTTAACTGATTGCTGGAGCGAAATGTCAAAATTGTTATTGTCTTCTCTTCTGATAGGAATCACTTTATTGTCAACAGCAACTTCCAATATTCCTAATCTACTCATTGAGTTTGTTTTGTTATTGATAGCATCAATAAGAGACTGTGATAGTGAGGTTCGTATAAACAGTGTAGCAACTACTGAGCCAATACCAATGTCCCTTATAGTGCAAGTATCTGCTATTTCTTGCCCAAAATAATACTGAAGAACTCTTTTAAAGTTTTTTAAAGTCATTATTTCCCATCTACCATTCAGTTTAATGATGAATGGCTTTGTTTGATTGCTAGTGGTTGGTGAGGCTGCTGCTGGTAATGATGACAATTTCTCCTTGATTGCTAATCGTACGTGCTTCAGTTGTGATGATTCTGAGAATTTATCAACACTATCAATGTATTGAGTTAGTTCAGTTTGTACATTTGAAAGGTATTTGTTTGCCAAGTGTTTAAGTACACCGCCACAACTGAAGAAGTCATAATGAGGCTGAAGAGAATCAAATAATTCATCAACGTCTCCATATTTCAAACTGGATACTTTAATGCTTAAATAAGCTGCTGCACTCCTAGCTACAGCTTTAAGATTCACTTTACCCTTTTCCACCAGCTCCTCAAACTCATCTCTTATATCAGAATCAAGAGATGCAAAACAAGAATGAAGACTTTCAATATTGGCAGCAACTTCACTCTTTGAACTGAGCTCAATGACAGTAGTAGGAGTAGATGATTGTGATCCAGTGATTGTTGGTTGTGGTATGTGAGATTGTGCAGTGACATCCACTGGTTGAAGTGGTCCCTCACTAACTGATGGCTGCTGCTCTAGATTAGGATCAACATTACCACCTTTCATTTCTGTTATAAAAAATTTAAATAATAGTTAAATGGGGGATAAGGTACTGTATATCTTACTTAAATTTTCCATTAGTTTAGATACCATGTTCTTCAGTCCTACTTTCTGTAGTGATGTAATGAGAGAAGAGAACACACTGTTAGGATTAGGATGACACTCAAGTGATGCTAGTACTGAAGAGAATATTTTATTAGCTCTATCATAAGGACAGAGTCCAGTGGTTCCAACAGTAAGATGTACTGCTTTAGGAATGAGATTAGATGAAAAGAGATGATTATTTAACTGAGAAATAACTGGAGCATTTCCTGCCAACAAGATCAACAAGATCAGCTAACATCTCTTTCATTGTAATGTATTCTGGTGAC
>NW_003547750.1:5458-8263 GCF_000090795.2 Amphimedon queenslandica | reverse complement strand
TAAGTATTTTATAGTAATAATGCTTCTTACAAATCATGGCACACTATGAATTTTACATATGATTTAACAATTTAAATTAATGTAACACTCACCAGTAGCAGTACTGTGTACATCATTGGTTCCTTTGATATCATTACCACTGATCATAGCATTACGTTCTATATAGAATACACATGCACATACGCACAGTCAATACTAATACAATCAATGATATTAACTTACTCTCTTGACCTAACTTGTCAGCTGCAGCATTCTCATTCATAAATTTAAGAGCATCTGACAGTGAGTCAAAGGTAGCTCCTCCTTTACTGTCAACATTATCAGCTCTGGACAACCACTTGGAGAGACACTCTGTCAAGCATTGAAATACATCACCAGGATGATTCCTTTCAATAGCGTCCAGTGTGTTCTTGTGTAGTCCTAGTGTCAGTCCTAGTTCTTTCCATCTCCTCTGAGGGAAACCACATTTCTTCAACAAATTAAGTACATCAATAAGTTGATCTAAAATCATATTCAATGATACATAGATAATTAAAGAACATTACCATAAGTCAAAGGAGAAGAGAAGAGACTCAGAAAAGAACAAGAACTGGTTTTAGTTGCCATTGATGTAAGAACAAGCTTTATAACCCTAAACAAACCGGGATGCAAACTTTGCAAAGGAATGCAAAGGGTGGGGCTCGTTTTTCAACATGGCGACGTTTGAGATCTGAATCTCTGAGGTAATTTATTAATCAATAATTGTTTGTTTGTTTATTCATTTATTTTTTTAACTTTTTTGACAAAATGTTATTAACTGCTGGTAGTATATTTATACTTTATTGTTCTCATCTCTCTCCTCCTATCCTTCTTTTCATTTTCTCTCTCGTAGGAGCTTGTAGCTTTAAAAGACACTCATGCATTTAATGTAAGTAATGTAATGCATGTTTATTATTGTTATTAATTAATTAAGTACTAGAGAGATTTTGAGCAAGCATTTCAGGCTATTTTATTTTAAATATTTCAAAAAATAACTCAAAGCTTTCTTTTTCTAAAAAATGCAAAAATCCTTTGAAAATTTTATTACATATTCTGATACGTATTGATGTCATTATGCTGTGTAGAAAGCTTGAGCTGATTGTAAATAAAAGTTTTGAGTTATGACAATTTTTAAAATCAGTAATTTAATGAAAAATACCCAAGGCTATAAATCATGCTTTTATTCAAAATATGGCTCCAAAATTGACCCTAATTTTTATTATATTTTAAAATGCATATTAACGTCCTTATGCTATGTAGAAAGTTTGAGCTGATGCCAACTAAAACATTTTAAGTTACAGCAATTTTTTAAATGCCAAAATTTTGAAAATTGTCCTCTACTGTAGTGCATGCTTTTTTCAAAAATGACTCCAAAATCACTCCCAATCTTTATTACATTTTTTGATACAATTTGATGTCCTTATGCAATGTAGAAAGTTGAGCTGATTCCAAATTAAATCTGACCATTTTTTAAAAGGCTAATTTCTGAAAATTACCCTGAAATGTTTTTTTAATTGGTTCTGAAACAAACAAAATTTTTATTGCATTTTCTGATGCATGTTTATGTCCTTATGTTGTTGGAGGGAAATTTTTTGCATTCTAAAAAACAAGTCAACTTTTGATTAGAAGCAAAGACTAGCCAATGGTTTTTCCAAAAAATGGCTCCAAGTCAATTCCCATAAATAAGTTGTGGTATGGCATAACAAAACTAAACAATAAATAAAGCACCATCTCCCCTTGTCTTATACAACTTATTGTACTGTATCATCTCATTCTGGTATATCCATTAATGCAATAGGAGAGAGTGGAGGACCTCCTATCAATGGCTTATTTGTACCTGTAGGAGGATAGAGCATTAAAATAACTGTAGTAATTATCTCAATTGAAGTATTTCATAGTTATCATACTACATACCAATCAATTATGGCTTACTATGAATTTTACACATAATTTAACAAATTAAATATTTTACATTATAAGTTACACTCCTTCACCAATCTCTAATAATAATAATTTTTGTACATCTTTTGGAGGGAGTTAAATTTAGTTAAATACTAAATTACTAAAAAATGAATTAGTTAAAATATTAAATTAGTTAAATACTAATTTTTGTACAATTTTGGACGGACTTAAATTTGGCAAATTGCTAATTTTTGGTGATTGGCAAATTTTAATTTATGGCCATGTGCCATTGAGCATGCACATAATGGTTCAAAATGGTGGATTTTTATTTTGGCAAATGGCTATCAAAACGCCAAATTTGCTAAATTTAACTACCTTAAAATCTCCTACTATACGGTACTTTAGTCCAGTAATGTAACACTCACCAGTAGCAGTACTGTGTACATCATTGGTTCCTTTGATATTATTACCACTGATCATAGCATTGCGTTCTATATAGAATACACAGTTATTGGCATGAAGTTAGAAATCAATAAATAATAAAAGCATCATCTCCTCTCGTCTTATACAACTTATTGTACTGTACATTGTTTCTATAATGACAGTAAAATTCCATACCATCAAACATTAACTTACAACTTGTACAGTACATGCATAAACACTGTAGTGGAGTGACACACAAAAATATTTCATGAATATTAGTTAATATGCTACTGTTGTTACATGAATAGAGAAGTGAATAATGTTTATTCATTGTATTATTAGTAATGCATCAGCATTACCAAGAGTAGATGATAGTTAGAGAGAGTGTCGAACTGCACTATGCTAGCTGGAATATGACCGCGTAGAACTAAGTCACGTGAGACCTGAAGCGTGGGTGTACCT
>NW_003547750.1:0-1335 GCF_000090795.2 Amphimedon queenslandica | reverse complement strand
ACTTCACTATGACTAATAACGAAAATCTGTGGCATTAGTATTGTTCCCTAGGAATCTCTCCAATGTAATGAGCTACAATGAAGTGGCTATTTTTGTCCTGTGGATATTTGGAAGGCTGTTTCTGCAAGTGAAGAATACTGCCGTTTATTGATTATTTTTTATAAACTTGCTATGCATGCAACTTTTATTTGATTCCAACTATTAGTTTTTACATTGTAGAATAGTTATCAAGTGTCAGTGATACTGCAACGTCAAGATATATGAAATAAACAGTGCTTGTAATTTTAACATCTATAGGGCGGCCATTTTGAATAAAATTATTAACCCGTAACGCGCATCAACCATTAATTTTCCGAGTGTTTCCAATCCCTGTATACTGTATCTATGCTTCTGTCCAAACATAGATACTACATACACACATGGATATGAAACAGGAAGTCGGTATCCAATTAACTCTTTGAAGTTCACCTGTAAACGTCATAACCAGCATAGCTCTATCCTTGGCGCTTTTCTCTCTGTCTATGTTTTCAAGAATTTTCTTGACTCACTTATTTTTGTGAAAGAAGGTATATAGGTGTTTTTGTTTTGTTTAGTAGACCTAATAAATATATTCTCATTTCATTTTGTCAACAGGCCTCATGTTTACATGACAAAATTAGAAGACCTCCATTTTTATTTGTAACCACCTTTTCTAGACTCTCGAACGGAGTTAGCTAGTAAGTCTTGGAATCATAATAGTGTATTGTTTGTTACATGGACTGAAACTATTCTCGTGTCAATGTAATGAGAAATGACTGAGACAATAGCCAAAAACTAGTTTTTTAATATTAATTTTGTAACCACCTTTTTGAGACTTCTGCACCAGGTATGAACAAGTTACTACTTTGAGTGTATTCATTAAGGCCTCTTATATAGACTGTTTATGGTTTCATTTTTCTAGATGCTATGTTTCAAAAGTAATAATATATTTTTTGCAAGTGTTTCAAAGGGTGTGGTTTAATTTTTAGTGAGAACTGAGTAGTGAAAGAATAGGTTATTTACCAAGAAACACAAGCAAGATTTCAGTGGCATTGATGAGACATTGTTACATGATTGTAAAGCTTTATATTTATGCTACCACAGAGAACTATCAAGATAGAGATGATGTACATTACAGTATGTACTGTATGGTGATACAGTAAGTGCGGCTTATAATAATTGTTGTCAATGTTTTTATTGCTATTTTTATAGTTAAAATTTGTTGAAGGACTCATAATAATAATCAATCTATTGGGTCACTGAAGAATAGAATAATCATCAACAGTTATAATGATAATAATTTAAATAATTTTTTTA
>NW_003547749.1:12458-14215 GCF_000090795.2 Amphimedon queenslandica | reverse complement strand
ATAAGAGATGTAGTTGCTGTCACTGGCTGGGTGCACAAAATCAGCAAGAGGCATAGCTCTCAACTGGAATTATGTCAAGACAACACTGCTTGTTTAAACCAGCTCCAAAGCAACTACCCCTCTTATTGCAACTTCACAGAACTTTCAGGTGGTCTCATAAATCTCCCTGCTTCATCCCTCACTGATGCTCAACTTAGTGCTCTTAACAATGCTTATGCTCAAATTTGTGTCTCAGCTTGCATCGATCCAATTGAAACCTACTTCAACTGTATAGTGATGAATGATGATACCTTAAGGGATTATCTCGTTGCCTCATTTGTCATGGTACTTGTGGACACTTGAGTAATTTCCTTCATATTCCCTTATGTACCTCACCTCACAATAGTCTCCACTCTCTTCAAGTTTCCGAAGTCTGTTAAATTCCTGCACATTTACCTCTAGTGAAATATCCTACAGTTCTGCTTTCTCCACTTGTCTTTCTGATGTTAACACATTCAGTGATAGGATGGGTTGCTGTAGATCTACTGAGCCATATCTTGGATCTGGTGTCACCTCATGCAGTGGTGTTAGTGTGGATGAACCTTGTACTGGAGTATCCACTGGAGCATCCACTGGAGTATCCACTGGAGTACCCACTGCCACTGCAACACCCACTGCAGTACCCACTGGAGATCCAGTGCTGCTGAACTAGTAGCTCCTGTCTTTGTGATGATACTTAGTTTGGTTGGATAGGTCCTTTGATTTTTCCTTTCCCACTTGTGTGAACATTTATTATTCAACTAGAGACTTTAGCTTTTGAACATTATAACTTTAGTCTTATAGTTAACTTTATGTAGCATAGATATTATTTTGGCTGTTCAATTTTTGAAAAAGAATTCAGTTTAAATTGTTGATAAATAGGAGCTACTATAGATCATTAGATATTACAACATACTGAAGACAGGAGGGTGGCAGAATAGTTTTTATTCCCTTAAGAAGACTATAGCAAGGATGTAGACATGTACTGCATAGTCTAAAAGAAAAGGCCATCTAATTAGTGTATGCTGCATGTATGGTCAGAGACCAATGGGACAGGGCTGATAGGCACACACATGTAACTACAAGTAGTAGTAGTAGATACTAGACGAACTATAAATTCAACATTGCCATGTGTTGATGATTTGTTGTTTTAAAGTTTTTCGTTCAAGCACAATTTCATAATTTTAGTTACAATAACTAAGTTCATGTATGTATTAGATCTAGCAGGTGTATACATATACTTGCTTCTGCAATTTCATTGTTTACTCATGTAACCACCAGCTAGCTCTTTCTATATACACCCACTAGCTCTTTCTCTTTCTTGACTTTATCTTTCATATTTAACAGTTCACTCCCTTATATGTAGGCCTTGGCTGATTATGCCAGCATAATTTTGAGCATAATAGGCCCCAAAAGCATAAGCATAATGTGAGCATGATAGAGCTATAATAGAAAATTTTGAAAAAATGCATTGAGAAGTGCAATAAACAGGCACTTACACTCAATAAATCATGTTTAAACAGATACTGTTGCTCACAATACTTCAAGAACTTCATAATTGAATTGCTGGCTCACATTTTTGGTTGGGGCTAAATTATTATAATGAAATTCATGGGCATAATTGGGAGCATAATAGCTGATTGGTAGAGCATAATAGAGCTGTTTCCTGAGAATTGCAGCATAGCATAATAGAGCAATTTCAGAGCATAATCCTCCAAACCCTACTTATATGAGTACAA
>NW_003547749.1:4724-7734 GCF_000090795.2 Amphimedon queenslandica | reverse complement strand
ATGTCAAGGACTCTCAGAAACACGTCACTATTAATAAGAAGATTATGACAAATTATTCAATAGTTAGAGTGTACTGTGTGTTAAGGCATTTATCAACTCCCACAACAATAGGGAAATTGGAGTTGAATATGAACAACTATAATTAAAGCAAAAATATTCAACAATGTAAAGCATGGAATATCAATATTACATAAACTGTACATTATATAAAATTGACTAACCAATCATATTTATTGGGAGATTCATAAAAGGCTGGAGATACTAACAATACAAATGGATTAGTGGGTGAGTTTGGTTCGGATTGAAGATAGCTCAAGAAATAATGTGAGAAAATTTGCTTTATTTTTCTGTCAATAAATTGATCCTTATCAATCATAAACAAACCATGAAGGAACTATAAAGAATAAAATGAGATAAATAAGAAAAATGATTATTTATTTACGTGACATAAATATTTTCGAATAAGTGCTGGTATTTCTGGTGGCTGGCAAGATGATGAAATCATTAGCTTATTCAATAGAAGTGGCAGTAGACACTTGCTATCAGTCTATAAGGTGACCATTTATTATTAGTTAATAGTGACCTTAGTAGTATTCATTAGTAACGCGGTAGCGTTATTAGTAACGCGGTAGTGTTACTAAGTAGGATCATAGATACTATATACCCCTGGATATGAAACACGGCCCGACCGGATGTTCTGAGGCTTGTTTCACCGGAAATACGTCATATTACGTTTTCATTCAGAATAAAAATAAAACAATGATAAAAAGTAATATTTTTGCTAATAAAAGTGTGATTTTATGTACAATAAAACTTGACATTTATCATGCATTATAATTGCTGAAACTTTCCTTTTTTTTTAGTATATGCAGTCTCAGTACCAATGCATGACTTTCCCATCTCTTGTCACCTAAAAATGATGATTTTGACAACACAATTGCACCAAAACTAAAAATACACTCCTTTTGAGAATAGGCCCACTACAACTACCTATTCTCAAGCTACAAAACCATATAAAAAAAGTTCCAATTAAGTCAAGTATTACAAAGAAAAATTGGCTAGAAAGGTGGGGCTTGAAAAACCAAGATTTAGAAAATAACAGCTCTTTTACTTAACACAAACTCTAAATAATAACCCCACTACAACTAGTAAACAATAACCTATTAGTACAATAAAAAATGTTGGCCTAATTCAACAGAGTTAAGCTAAAAAAGTGGCTTGAGTGAAATGTACACAACAAGTAGGCTATGACATCCATTGTAGAACTAAAATATGCACTCAAACTGTCGTTTATGAGCATTATTTCAATATATAAAGGCTTTGCAAAGTCCTCTGAGGGATCATTCAGCTACTTTAACAAACGAATAGGCTACTGTGATTGTTTTACTTACCCTGGCAGCCATGAATGCAGCGAAACAAGGGTGAGGACAGCCGGATGTGACGTTTATGACGTTTCCTTATGAGATTTTATATGTGTGCATAGAGGAGTTTCGTATCCAGGGGTATATAGTATCTATGGTAGGATTCACCCCACTTCAAAATGGCTGCCACGACTTTTGCAGCCTTGCTATACTGGGAAAACGAGCTCCTATGCTTACCAGACTTTATAGAGGACCTTATCTTGACCTGAGGACTCCAATGGTACCCATAGCGTGGCTCTAGACCTTGTCTAAAAGGAAAGCCAAAAATCGACGAACCGGCCGTTTTGTTCAGCCACCTTTTTTCATCTTCATCATCAAGTCCTGTCAATCCAGTTGTCGGTGTGTATCTCAGTATCAGTTGGTGCTACAAGGATAATTCTTACACCAATCTACTCCAACAGTCTATGCGCAGGTCCATGTCCCATCAGATCATTCTTCAAGTAAAGAAAAAGTGATACTGTGACTGCTGGATAGAGCCATCTTAGCTGCATGCCGCCATTTTGTTAATTAAAGAAGCATGTGCTCCAAAATTTGGGTGTGGTTGCGCATGCTCAGATCAGATCATAGATATTAAATGACAGGGATTGGAAACGGAAGCGTGGGCGTAGCCTAACCTCCATTCATTTGTATTGCTGCTAGGCTGACAGAGGCTCGTTGAAATTTTTTGTCACAATTTACCCTTGATTTTTTTTCTCTTAAAAACAATATCTCGCGAACAAGTGTTCCTGTGCAAGTGCAATTAATGCATCAAGAAGCCTAATGTTTCCTCTTAATAATTCTGTTTTCTATTGTATAGATAATTTTACTATGTTCATGTTATGGCTCTTTTAAAACCATAAAATGTATTTTTTTGTCATTATAATCCCTTTTTTGAAAACAAGCTAGAGTAAGATACAAGATCTTTATAATCATATGAAAGAGCTTTCATTTGCATATGGAATGATACTAGTTAGAGTTAGAATCCATGAAGCATGAGTTTGTTACAACAGAAAAAGGGCGAAAAATGAAAAAATTTTGTTGTACCTATAACTCGTTGCAAAATAGCGTTGTAGAAGTAAAAACCTTGCTGCAGGTAGTCCTAAACTTTTTATATGGAACGGTAGGTATATCATAAGTAAGCGTCCTCTTGGATTTCTATAAATATCCTTCGAAGTCCTTGCAGTACAGCCTCACTAATGGAGGAGATGGGAAATCAACCAGGTATTGGGCCGGTAACCAATAGCAACATCAACTAGCCTACGCCCCCGTTTCCAATCCCTTTCATTTACTCTATTATCTATGATCAGATCTGCAGCTCTGGAATAAGCAATTTATTTTTTTACCAAGCTATGCTTGGAATCAACAACTGCATTACTTTAGTGGAGGTTTCTAGCTAAAAGAAGGTATTAATCTTACATGTTACTGTTTTATCAAGTGTGTGATTTTATTTTATTTATTATTATTATTAGAATTTTACAGGACTTATCAGTACAGAGTAGAGAAAAACAGACAGGAGAAGGGCAGAGGAGAGAGGAAGAAAGTCCTGATGGGTTGTCAGGAACAGTTGCCCTGACACCCAGGAAGAAATAAATAAACACACAGACACAGAA
>NW_003547749.1:0-3091 GCF_000090795.2 Amphimedon queenslandica | reverse complement strand
AGCTTAGTAGGAGGATGTCATGGGACACAGAGTCAAAAGCTTTCTTAATGTCAAGGTAGATGACATCAGATTGAAGACCACTAGAGAGTGAATTGACTATGGAGTGTAAATGTACCAACAGTTGCTGGAGTGTTGACCTGTCACAGAAAAATCTGTCCCACCCAAATTTTGTCCCATGAGACAAAATATTTTATCCTAGGACAAAATCTTTCAGAAATATTTTGTCCTAGGACAAAATTTTTCAGAAATATTTTGTCCTAGGCAAGCTTTTATTGTCCTACCATAGGACTAATTTTTTTTGTCCTAGGACAAAATAATATATGAAATATTTTTGTCCTAGGACAAATTGTATCTGAAATATTTTATCCTAGGATCATAATATTATGCATATATAGACTATTTTGATAAGGAAAATTTACTTAGCACTCAGTATTAATAATAATAATAATAATAATACATTTCATTATCGCACAATAATTGTCTTCATGCAACTTTTACAACAATTACATGACCAAACGTAGTCCTTATCAGTCCAAACATCTTCTGGTATTTGTTCACACTCTACGTGATACCACTCCTTATATTAAGAACATTTTACCATTCTTCCTTCATTACTATAGGTTGTCTGCACAGGCAGTATAATATAGGTAACCTGTATTCTTTGGATAGTCCAGGGCATCTAGCTCTTAAACAAGTAGAAAACAAAGACATCACATTCTTTTCTAAGTATTATAAAAGATGAAAACGAAGCTTATGTGAAATATAGCTGCAAGAAGTTAGGTCTTAACCAGCACAAATTGACATTGCTAAAGCAAGGGCACATAAACCACAATCTTATTGTCCATTTTGCCTTAATTTGCATACTAGGAACAGTCACTTTAATTCCCTGTACTCGGTGCATTTCGGTATTGCTGCTATCTGCTTTCTGGTACGTTTATCAATACCATCGCTGGGCAAGCTATCATATATCAGTTTGTTATAATTGATGCTTTGATTTAATTATTCAAATCGTGAATACAGATGCACATACATACTGAGTTTGTCTACAAAAGAACAGATATCATACTACGTACATACATATATACACATAACTAACTAAACTATTTAAAATACACAAAACACCTACACTATCATGATATAGTTGACCATTCAGTCATCTTGGTCTGGTAATACGGCGGTTCCCCATTTTGCACTGAAAGCAAACTTTTCAGCTCTTTTCCATATCTGCCTCTTTCTGTTAGCACTACAACCTTCTGGACACTTCCTATCAGCTAAATACACAGCTGCCTTCTCCACAAGATCATCCTCTTAATTCTTTCCTGGGTTCAGTCTTTACTCGGTTCTTGACACAGTCTGTCATCCTTCTTCGATCTGAAATCTTCTTCTACGTACTTTGAACGTATAATAAAGGGTCCCATATGCTTTGTACTTGGATTCCATAGATAAATAATTAAGGAACAAAGTCGAATACAAAGATTTACAGTTCCTTTACACTTTTCTTTTGGTAGGACAAAAAATTGCTGACGCGGACATAAAATATCACGTGATATTTCTATCCTAGGATAAATTTTCACGGGGGACAATTTTTTTCGTGACAGACCGACCTCGTAGGAATCCAAATTGCCTAGAGCAGATCAGGGGCGTATCTAGGAATCAGAGAAGGGGGGTGCTGAGGGCGCACGAAGCGCGCCGCGATTTTGGCCACACCCACTTTTACGGCGGTAAAACGGCCTTTTCCTGCATTTTCGTCAATTACGGGTGGGGCCAAGATTATTTCAAGCATACTGCTATGTTACTGGTACTTCTGATTGCTCCTTAAAGCACTGGAAACTGCTGAAATCATGATCAGGGGGCTAAATAACTTTGTTAAGAGGCTTGGTAGTGTTGCAAGAGTCCAGGAGTTCAGTAATTTTTTCTGAGCCCAGCCCTGAGGGGGGTGATCAAGCCCCCTCAGCCCCCCCTAAATACGCCTCTGCAGATAGAAAGAGATGTAACATGGTCATACATTTTATCAAAGACAATCCTCTCTAGAATTTTGGAGACAATACAGAGCAAGGAAATCGGTCGGTAGTTTTTCACCAGAGTTCTGTCTCCTGATTTAAAGATGGGAGTGATACGATGGATTTTCCACTCCTGGGGGATATAGGCCTGAGAAAGGCATTGAACAAATAGATGATGTAGGGGCTCACAGAGTGCAGTTGCACAAGACTTTAAAACAATAGATGGAATATTGTCAATGCCAGAAGCCTTTCTGATGTTGAGACTTGACAGCCCTTTAAACACGTCGCCTACAGTGATTTCAAAGTCAGGCAACGTGTAAGCAGGAGGAGAAAGAGTGGAGGTAGTAGGAGGGGGGAGTGAATCGGAGAACACAGAATGGAAGAACTGGTTAAATAGAGTAGCCTTACCAAGATCAGAGCTTACAGAGGAGTCACCTGAAGAAACAAAGTCAGGAACTGACTTCTCTTTGAGAGTGCTTTTCATATATTGAAACAGTCTAGAGCTATTACCCTTAGCACACTCTTGTACTAAGTCTGACTCAAAGTTTTGCTTAGTTGTGAGAATATCTGCTTGTAGTAAACAAACAATTAATTAATGTATAATATGCAATGATAATATGAATGACAACAGCCTGGAAGAACAGGAATAGCTGCAACATAACATGCAAGGAAGATGGACACTCTCAGCTCACAGCTTCTTGAACAAGGACTGTGTCAAGACTAGTATTAATTTCACTTGTCATCAGGATAGTTGATATTCTTTCAGCATGTCTATTCAATGCTGTCTCTCATAAATGATGTAAAGTCATAAAAATGATAATAATAATAAAGAAAATTATTGTTTGTGTAAAATCAACAAGCATCACAATGGCAACTAAAGAAATATTATAAATACTAGACGAATGTAAAACATTAAGGGGCTCAGCCCCCTAGCCATGCTATATTTTAAAGGTTATATGGTATAGAGCTACATTATTGTACATGTACATGAGTAAATACAGTAGTTTGTAAGTTTGTAATGAAGTTATCATGCTTGGAAATACAAATTTTCTTTATCAGTTTATCACATTCTGCAGCAAAAAAGTTGTGTT
>NW_003547748.1:12663-14223 GCF_000090795.2 Amphimedon queenslandica | reverse complement strand
TAAAAAGCTACTCCCGAGAGAACAAGCATACTCGACAGTCGAAAAAGAGTGCTTAGCTATTATTCTAGCCATCAAGCATTTCAGTGCATATCTCATAGGGAGATCTTTTATTATTCAAACGGATCATAGAGCTCTTCAATGGCTACACAAGTTTAAAGAGAAGAATGCAAGATTGACTAGATGGAGTTTGATTCTGCAACCATATAATTTCACTATACAACATCGGAAAGGGGTAGCAAATGCAAATGCAGATGCACTTTCTAGATTGGAGAGGAAGAGCACTTCGTGCCAGAGGGGAAGGGAGGAAATGTAAGAAGTTGTTTCTAAATGGATCCGGAACTCTCTGTGTACTATTGTAATTATATATTATGTGTTTATTCAAGTATATTCTAGAACAATCATGTAAAGTATTCTTGTATGTTATAGAACCTTCTGGACATTTATAAGATCTATATAAGTGTGTAGTTTGTTAGTTTTGTTAGTTTTTGGTTGTGTATTAGTTATGAGTTTCGTGTTGATTAAGAATAAAGTTTGGTGAACAGATAGGTAGGAGCGTCTGTTACAGAACTGGTAGCAGTTAATGATTTAATAATACATAATGTAACTAAGGACTATGCTACTGAAGCTCTTACTAATGTACAGGGAACAGTGAGGCTACTACTGATACAGGACCTATGAATGAGGTTGATATGTGGAGACTGTAACTGTATTCAATGAATGAATCTATTGATTGGGGGATTTCTTCTCTTGTATTCTTTATTTCCTTTTTGTCTGTGTCTTTCAAGGAAGTGTGTTATTTTGTTTTACTAGATCTATGAAATAAATAAAAATGATGTGTCATGTGAATGGCACACTAATTTTAATCATGATTCGTTACTCTGGGATATAAGTCACATGACTAGTGCGTTCTTTTTCTGCTTTAAGCGAGAGTGACTTCTCCCGACTTTCTTTCTCTCTCTTTCTCCAAGCTCTTCATACATTCCCTTGCTAATGGCAGGACAACAATGTCGGGATGCATTTCTAAGAAGAGATCATGAAGAAGCTGTTCGGTTACTACGTTTACAAGATCCTGAAGTACTTCACCGGGATGAGCTTGGCCTGCTTTATTATTCTATAAGTAATGGCTGGTTAGATGTTATAAGAGATCTTATCACTAACTACCGCTTTGATCCACATAAATACTATTCTGGTGAATCCTGTCTTTATACTGCTGCTAAAGGTAATCACGTTGATATAGTTGAGTATCTTATTAAAGAATGTGGCTGTGATCCAATGATGCCGGGTATTACTGGGTATGGCTATGGCAGCAGTGTCCCTGTTCTTCATTATGTAGCTAGTGAAGGATTACTTGATGTCTTGAAGTGTATGGTCATGAACATCAATGGTCATGTAATGGATAAACATGGTTGGACTGTTCTTCATCTTGCTGTTAAACACATAGATGTTGTAAAGTACCTCATTAATGAGTGTAACTGGGATATAATGACTCCTGATGATTATGGAAATACTATTCTACATGATGCAGCTAGTGAAGGATCACTTGATGTCATGAAGTACCTC
>NW_003547748.1:0-12653 GCF_000090795.2 Amphimedon queenslandica | reverse complement strand
CACATAGATGTTGTAAAGTACCTCATCAACGAGTATTACTGTGCTTTAATGGCCACTAATAAATATGGGCAAACACCTCTTCATGATGCTGCCAGGTTGGGTACACCTGAAGTTGTTGAATACTTATTATCAACTGGTAATTGTGATCCTTTGGCTAAAGACAATATGGGGAGGACACCATTACAACTAGCTAAAAGGAGAGTTCGGTATGATAGAAATACTGTCATTGATATCTTCAAGAAGTTTGGTGACATTAAAATATCTCATCCAATTGATTCTTATGTTAACGTTCTTGTTGTGGGTAATCCTGGAGCTGGTAAAAGTACTCTTAGTCATGTCATCAATGACACAGCTACTGGTTCCATTGCTCTTGGTTCTTTTAGAAATGTTGGAGGGGTAGTGCCCTGTACTGCTGGCATCATTCCTTATAAACTACAACACAGGACACTGGGTAACATCATTCTTCATGATTTTGCTGGTCATTTGGAATACTACTCCAGTCACAGTGCTGTCATTGAGAATCTGTTACAAGGTTCTGGTGGCGTGTTCCTGATAGTGGTCAATATATTGGAGAAGGAAGCAGTCAAACAGCTTCATCAGTGGCTAACAGTTGTGAGAAATGAAGAACAGAAAGCTCTTAATCAATGCCATGTTATTGTAATAGTCAGTCATGTGGATGAGATAAGTAATCCTGTTGAAAGGAGGAGAAAGGAAGAAATGCAGGAGATTATTGTAAGGGAAAAGTGCAATAGGGTCTTCTTAGATTGTCGTAAGCTTGGTGGGAAAGTAGATTCCTTCTTTAATAAGTTGTCTAGTGCCTGTGAGCCCATTCGTAGTACGAAAAGGAATAAATCCAGTCTTTATGATCATGAAATGTACCGACTACTGGAGGAAAGGAAAGAGAATGTACTGACCCTCTCTGATGTAATGTCTGCTGGTAAGGACAATAATGATTACGTTATACCAGATAAGAGAGAAGACATCTTGGATGCTCTTCATTCATTGCACTCAATTGGTTTGATCAGTGTTCTTAAAAGTGAAGACAAGGTATGGGTTGTTGTGAATAAGGGTATACTACTAACTGAGGTGAATGGGATTCTCTTTGCTCCAGAGACATTCACAGAACACGTTGACATTGCTAGCAATACTGGTATTGTTAGTGTGTCTGGTCTGACTAGACTCTTCCCTAAATATGATCCTGACATGTTGATCTGTTTCCTCAAAAATATGGAACTCTGTCAAGAAATGAATCCATCTTTCATAAAAATGACAAACCTTCGTAGGAGAGAAAGAACAGGAGAAAGGTTGTTGTTCTTTCCATGTCTTTTGTCTACTGATAGACCTGATGAAATGACTCGTCAAATGTACCAGTTTGGTTGGTGTCTACAGTGTACTAAACAACATGATTTCTTTCCTCCTCGATACTTCCACGTCCTAACATTACATCTTGCTTTTAAGTTTTCATTATCAAAAGGGAGCAAGGAATTAGCCGAAGGATTTAAACGTAAATGTACATTTTGGAGAAATGGTCTTCACTGGTTTAATAGTCATGGTGTAGGATCACTGGTAGAGATTGTAGATGAGAGCCAGTGTGTACTATTAATGATGTCCTGTGAGAAAGGTTACAGTGACAATATGGTGTCTTTAAAAAGAGATGTGATAGGAGAGGTAATGAGTGTTTATAAAGAATGCTGTCCCAGTCTAGAGGTAAAAGAGTTAGTTATTGATCCTAAAGAACTAGCCTATCCTATGAATACACCAAGAGAAAGGACAGCGTATAGTATAAAAGCTGTGATGTCTGCTATTGTCAAGAGAGAAGAGTTTTTAGTAAATGCTACTGGTACTAGACGTACAGGATTGAAGGAGATCGTAGCTGATGAATCATTATCAGATATTAGTAACCTGTCACTATTAGGAGGACGTGATATCCAGGTAAAAATTAACACACAAACTGTTTGATACATTAATACAAACACTAATAATCAAAAGGTTATTATTATCTTTATTTCTTATCAATAATTACTCAGTCTTTGTCATAATTTTGGGTTGTCATTGTGTAGCTTTACTACTAATAATATATACTTGTACATCTGTTAAATTCACCTTTCAGCAATACACTGATAAACAAGCTTGATTATTATTATTATTACTATTATTATTATTATTATTGTATAGGAAGTGATTGAAATAACTGAAGAATTCAAGACACCATTGACTCCAATAAAGCTAGGTATGTTATAATATGTACTATCACAATTGTCAAGTAGTGGGAGTGTAGACTGTACGTAACTTTTATGGTTGTGGGTATTAATTTTCATTAATTTTGCGGTGTCAGTTTAATCCATTAACCCCTAAACATCTACATGTAGAAAATTAATTTACAGCCCATGTAGAGCTCTAACTACTATTACCTAGCCATGCAGTGGAAGAGCCAGTGTCTCTGTCTATTACTCCATATTCCACTATAAGCCATGTATTGGAAGCTATCACTGTAGATTCAAGTGAAAAGCAGTTTAATAAAACTGCCAGCCACAAATACTTGTACCCACAAATATTTATATAAATATTAGCTTCTAAGGAAATTTTGGGGAAAAAATATTGGACCCTCAAAAATTACCAACCGTATTGGTAGTAAGTGAGGGTATACTGCATGGTTTAATAATGGATTTAATTATGGTTTAATTATCACTTGTGTGTATACATGTAGGTACAGATACAGAAGCTGATGAGATTGATACAGAAAGTAAGAAATATTAAGCTTCTTTTAGTCTGCTAGTAACAATTATTTGGCCAATCTATGTTTAACAAACTAAAATTAACTGTGCCTGGAATTAATACTAATAATTAATATTAATTAATTAATTAATAAAAATAAATGATGTCATAAAATTGATTTTTAGGAATAGAATATTGGCTTGTCGAAGGTGAAGTTGAGCTGAAAGTCACTCGTATCAATATGCATGGTGCCCCTGGAGCTGGTAAAACGTGTTCACAGCACCTCCTACTTAATGAGCCACCACCTGAGAAACTCACTGATAGTACACCAATAGCTTGTCCTGCTATTCAGGCAACAAGAATATCCATTGATGATAAAAATAAGAAGTGGGAGAGAGTTGAAATTGAAGATTTACTTAATCAGCTTGCATCTCATTTAGAGGAAACACAAAATGAAAAAATGAAGCATGAACAAACCTCTACAAAAATGGATGATGCACCATTGCTTAAAAATGATTTTCCCAATCGTTCAGATAAGAACCAACTGAAAAAATTGGAACAACCAACCAAGAAGAAATCAACTGAAAATGAAGCACCTGAGAATAAACCAACAGAAAATGAACAACCTACTGAGGATGAGCAACTCGAAAATAACTTAACTGAGAAAGAAGTGATCAAGAATGAACCAACCAGAAATGAATTAATCAAGAAGAAACTGGCCAAAGTAATTTTAAAAATTGGAAATGCTCATGCAAATGGAAACTTGAATGAATTCAGGACAAATTGGGTGTATTTTATTGATTCCGGTGGTCAACCAGCATATCGAGAGTTACTACCTCTTTTTACAAGAGCAGCTGCACTGAATATCATCACCATTGATCTCACCAAAGGTCTTGATGAGAAGTGTGAGTTTCAATATCGTATTAGTCAACATACGTCTCTTATTCATACAGATCTGAAATTTTCTAATCATGATATAATCCAATCAACAATTAGCTCCGAAGCTATGTTGAATTCTGTCAAATTTCCTTATGTCTCTGACATGCCCAAGCACTCTCATTATCTTATACTTGGTACACGTAAAGAGTTGGTAACTGAAGCAAAGCTAAACGAAATGAATGATAGCCTGATAAATAGCTCCAATCTAGACCTTAAAAATGTCATTTGGAATACAAAAGGCTCGATTATATTTCCAGTTAATACGTTGCTCCCTACTGGGTCTAAAGAAAGAGAAGATGCTAGCATAAAAGTTTGTACTGCAATTTTGAATTGCAGGGTTGAAATGAAAATTAAGTTACCAATTCGATTGTTTACTTTTGAAATTGCACTACAAATGGAAGCTAAGGAGAAGGAACGAAGTTTCCTTACAACAGAAGAAGTAATTGAGATTGGTAAGTCTTGTCGACTTTATGATAAATCAGATATTGATAAAGCTCTGCGATATTTACACAACGTCACTATCATTCTTTATTATCATGATGTCCTACCAAATATTATAGTTGTCGATCCTAAACCAATCCTTGATGTCCTGTCTTGTCTAATAGCTATCACATATGTTGACCATACTGATCTACATTTGGTTGCAGACCCACCTCCTTCACCTGATGAAAAAAATAATCTCAAAAAATTTGGCCTTTTTAAAGAAGAAATTTTTAAAAATATTGGTAAGCAGATTTTTATACATGATAGTTTTAAATCATCTCACATGATCACTCTTCTATTGCATCTCCACATCATTGCCAAAGTTGAAAACAGAGAAGAAGGAGATTATTTTTTTCCATGTGCATTACCATCTTATGACAAGCTCAATCCTGCCCCAACAGAAATACAACCACTTCTCATAGCATGGGAGATTAAAAATAGTGGAACAACTAATCTAGCCATCCCTCAAGGATTATTTCCTTTAACCATTGTACACCTTTTAGAACAGAAGGATATTGTAGACTTCAGTCCAGTAGGCAAGGAATATTACAAATATCATGATGCCATGTCACTTCGTGTTTACAATGATCACTTTATACACATCATCAATCGTTATACACATATCGAAATACATTTTCGTAGTGACTGCAAGAACTCTTGTCTTAAAATTCGGGAATTAGTCACAGACGCTATCAAAAAAAGCAGAAAAGATCTTAATGTTGATACTGATCATATTTTTGCATTCAAATGCCCCCAAAAAGATTGTTACTTCATTGTCCAGAAAAATGAATCTTCTTCCTGGTATTCTCATTGCACTCATTGTGAAACACAATGTAAAGTACTGGAGAGTGATGATAGCTATAGATGCTGGTTTTTTAGTGATTCTTCTAGTCTAGGTTAGTAATATACATATTAAAAAGAATAATCAAAAATGGTGCCATTGTGTTATTTATTATAATGTTCTTATTATTCCCACATTTACAGTAGAATATCTTTATTTCTTAGGAGCTGAGCCATCACCATCATTAGAAGGTCCACCTAGTAAGATTAAATCTACTGAATTATTAGGTAAAATAAATTAAAATAACATGCTTTAGTTTACATGATAATCCATTTTTTCCATAGATACCAGTAATCTTATTGATGTACTTGATGCACTGGATGATCATAAATATTCTGGTGTTGATTATTATGATCTTGGCCTTCGTCTAGGACTGCACCCTTGCACACTTAATGTTATTAAAGAAGATAACAAAGGAGATGTTCGTAGCTGTCTAAGAGAATGTTTGGCAGCATGGTTGGAACAAAAAGATAGTGTAATGAGAAGAGGCAGTCCAACTTATGATACATTAATACAAGCATTGAGGAAGATGGGAGAGAATGCTGTAGCTGATGGGATTAAAAGAGATACCTAATAGTAAGGAATGAGTGTATTACATATCATGTTATTTGATTGTTTCTATCTCACTTTTATAATGCATATTAATGCACTTCTGTACAGAAAGTTTGAGCTGATTCCGACGATAAATTTTCGAGTTATGACCATTTTAAAAATGAGACAATTTTTGAAAAGTACCATGGTTTTTTTCCAAAAATGGCTCCAAAATCACCCCCAATTTTTATTACATTTTCTGATGCATATTAATGTACTAATGTTATGTAAAAAGTTTGAGCTGATTCCGACAAAAAATTTCCAAGTTATGACCATTTTAAGAATTCAAGACACCATTGACTAAAATGTACTATCACAATTGTCAAGTAGTGGGAGTGTAGACTATGTATAGTGTGTACTCCATCTTCCTCCTCTCCTTTCTCCTATTGTCATCTCACTATCTCTTCTTTTTCTATCACAGATTAGTTCAAATTATAGTGGGACTCTCCCCTGGTCAGGGGTTGGGTCTCAGTATCGTTGGTGGGCGTGGCTCTCCCACTGGGGACGTACCCATTTACGTAAAGAGGATCCTACCTGAGTCAGTGTTACAGAAAGACTCAAAGATATATAAAGACTGGAGATGAACTGGTAGCAGTTAATGATTTAATAATACATAATGTAACTAAGGACTATGCTACTGAAGCTCTTACTAATGTACAGGGAACAGTGAGACTACTACTGATACAGGACCTATGAATGAGGATGATATCTGGAGACTGTATTGAATGAATGAATCTATTGATTGGTTTGTCTTTATCTCTTCTTTAGTTCTTAATCTCTTGTTTTTTTTTCAACAGTGTATACATGTATATATAGTTGTCGATCTGTCATCTATGACTGTTATTTTTGTTTTACTAAAAATGTGAACTTCCCCAAAAGTAATGTGATTCATTGGCATCATTGCATTGTTAACCTGACTACCTGAGGGCGTGTCTGGTTACTGGTGGTTAGATCGACTGTTACTGTTTTTGAGCTTGTTGGCCCTTAGTCTCGGCCCTGGGCCGAGACTACTTGGTCATATCACTGTTTAACTCCAGTGTTCCTTGACAACTCTTTAAAAGTCTTTCTACACTTAGTCAAGATGTCAGAAAGTGAGTTCTCTATTATTTAAACCAGGGGCATCTCTATCATCAGAAAGTGCTAGACTAGGTAGCCTTTGTGGGTGCATAAGTGTAGGCTACTCCGCGGGCTACTCTAGCATAATGGGTGCATGACAGATTGGCTAAGCCTCAGTTAGTAGGTGCTGCATCTTGTTTGTGGGTGTCTAATGACACCACCTTGATTGCTTGGGTACATAGTGTAAATAATATGAAAGACATTAGGCCATTCATAATTTCTCCATTTATGCATGGGTGAGGCTGATGTTGATGCCCAAGCAGCTTTGTTATTATTCATTAAAATTTTTAAATTATTGCATTATTATTGATGTGTAAAGTGTATTTCCTGCTTGTCTTTTATATGAGTGTTATTTTTGATTATATCTACTATTATTATATTATACTATTTTACTATAAAATTAATTTAAACCTAGTCACCCTCCCACTTGTCAGTTTGTGTTGCTAGCACAATAAAGCACCTGCATGACTCTCAGCCTGCCCGGCTGCCTACCTAGTCTCATGTAGCCAGACCCATCCCTATGGGCCTGCCTACATGAGACTAGCCAGTAGATAGTAGCACAGCTGCTCCTTAAAATCCAAGCTTCACACATGCAAAGAAATTGTACAAGATTTCCTGTAGTTCTTCAAAGCCACCAATTGTGTACAAGATTTCTAAAGTGGATCTGTCTACTTAAAAAATATTTGCTGTGCTCCATCAGTTAAAACTATAATTATAGTTATTGTACATTGCACTATATAAGCATAATAGGTAGCATAGTAAGCAACCATCAAATAAATCTGCCATTTTGGTACAGTGACAAGTGGCATCATGTATAAAAACCACCAAATTACAAAATTTTAACAATCAATATTTTTGGCTTTATAGTATTATTGTGTCATTTATTTGATATAATATATAGATATTGATGTACTTAAGATCAATGATGAAGTACAAGAAACACTCACTGATAAACTGCTTGGTAAGACTAAGAGAGTATATAGTGTTATTATTATTATTATACACTCATGCAGATATTAGAGATCTTGCTACAGTCCTTCAAGAATTAACATCAAATCAACAGTTTGATTATGCTAACAACTGGAAACAGTTAGGCCTGTACTTAGGATTATACCAACCTACACTAAAAGCAATTGAAATAAACTGCAGAGGACAAGTGAAGGATTGTCTAATGGAGTGTCTATCTTCCTGGCTAAAGGGAGAGGATGGAGTAAGAGACACAAGAGGAGGTGGATCAAACTGGATATCATTAGTAGCAGCACTAGATGCAATGGGAGAGAGGGAGGTTGCTAATAACATTAGAATGAAGTATGATTTGTCAGGTTAGTAGATGACTGTATAGAGTATTGTATAGCTGGTTTTTTTAACTGGGCCAAACTTGTTTTTTTGTGGAAAATACAATTTTGTGCATTTTATATTTTATCTACTCTATTGCCTATAGAGATAGATAGGTACAGTATATGTGCTCAAATGTTTTATCTTTAGAGCTTGGAGAATGGAAAGAATGAAAGTTTGCCCATAGGAAAAATGTCTACATGTACATTTCTACATGTAAAATGTCTACTGTTATTTGTGAGTACTATTTTTGTGATCCTAATCTGCTTTTAAGCTCTTCACCACCTTTTGATATACTGTATATCTGGAAATTTTCGTCTGTATTTAATTTTCGGATGCATGGCTTTGTGCGAAATTAAAATTCATAAAAATTAATTTATTCATGCGTAAGTTTTGCATGCAGATACCACGTGCATTGTCAAGACACATGGCACTATCATCACAAAATGGTGCTGCTTTGTTTCTTCCAATTAAAGTATCTCTCCTAGTCTCCTACAGCAGTTGGCAGACAGTCTAATATGCATGGTAGCTTCTCAAGCAGAGACGCTCTGTGGGATCCTTTATAAGATCTTTAAAATTTCGTATGTTGTTAATTTTCGGACAGAAACCACTGTGCAAAAATAAAAATACATGAATTTTTTCTGTCTGAAAATTTTCTCCTATGAAAATTACCAGATATACGGTAATATATTTTTGATAATAGCTTTGTGTTAATGCATTTGTTTGCCCAACAATTATAAGTGAATAATAAAGTAGTTGATTGTACCAAATCTCTTGAGTTTACTGAGGTACATACATGTACCAAATATGCCATATACATGAAGTATCATTGAGTAGCTGCTAAGTTTATAAAGTATAGTTGATAACAGTGTAAGTGAAAGTGCATGCAGTGTTTTATGTTAGCTAATACTTTATTTATAGCATACATGTATTTCATCGATAATAAATTTGGCTAATTTTGTGTCTGGCTATTATTCTTGAAATTAAATTCCATCAGAATTTGTATCCCACACCTTAATTGTTCAATGAATAATTAGTCATTGTTTTATCTGCAAATGCCTGGCAGGAATAATTTTGCAAAATTTTATATTTTATGCAGTACCCCATTCACACTATAAAATAAAAAGGTCCAGTCCATAGCAATTTACTGGCATTTTTCATTGAATTTGAACAATGCCGTTACTGCATTGTCTGGAAAACTGAATCTTCTCCCTGGTATTCTCATTGCACTCATTGTGAAACCCAATGTAAAGTACTAGAGAGTGATGGTACCAGTCTAGGTTGGTAATACACATATTAAAAAGAATAATCAAGCTATGTGGTGCCATTGTGTTATTTATTATTGTTATTATTATTCCCATATAAACGGTAAAATTATCTTTAATTTTTAGGAACTGAGCCATCATCAGAAGGTCCACCTACTAAGATTAAATCTACTGAATTATTATTAAGTACAATTAATTAAAATAACATACATGTTAATCCATTTCTCTTTAGATACCAGTCATCTTGTGAAGATACGTGATTTGCTAAAGAAGCAGGGATATTCTGGTGTTGATTATTATTACCTTGGTCTTCGTCTGGGACTGCTCCCTCGTACACTTGATGTTATTGCGGAAGAAAACAAAGGAAATGTTCGTAGGGGTCTAAGAGAATGTTTGAAGGCATGGTTGGAACAAAAAGATAATGTAGATAGTGTTGGTGGCCCAACTTATGATACATTAATACAAGCATTGAGGGATGAGGAAGAGAATGCTGTAGCTGATGGGATTGAAAGAGATTTAAGAGGTAAGGCTTTTATATATTATCTACCAAAATGGTGGCTTACACATTAGAAAAGTTTTGATACTGTCTCTATGCACCATTATTAGTAACTATTGGGTTTGGATGTGTTTGTCTTGAATTACTATACTAGATACTGTTGTATAAACTGTTCCCATGTACTCTCAGGCTTACTCATACACACCCACAATAAGAATACAGCCCTTTGTACAGTTTTTCTTGCAAAAGTTTATACATGTATAATGTTGAATTCAAATAAACTTTGCAACTTGTAAGCTAAGCTAATACATGGTATTATTTTATATTTTAATATACCATAGCCATTGCAATGCCCAACCTTATTCTGACATTATAACTATACTACTGTTATCATAGTCACTCCCTCAGTAGCTACACACAGCCCACCACTGATAATCTTGGCTTAATAAAGTTACATATTTTTTACTTTCATTATTGCAGGACATATTGTACCACCTACTGCTAACCCTATTAGTACTGAAGACACTCCAGCTGCTGACAGGATACCAGACACTCAAAATCCAGTCACAGAAAGTATGTATTATAATGGTGTAATTCAAGAACAATATTTGGGGGCCCAGGAGGCGGCCTTCCAATAACATTCTTAACAAATGCTTTTTGATATTAAAATACTTCCTTATATAAAAAATGCATGTAACATTTGTGGGGTTCCCCGTTCCAATGCATATTTCATTCCTATACCTATGCTGTGATATCATGTATAAAAAGATTGTACAGGGGGATTTAAAGCTTGTTCACAAAACCACAAACTTTTCTAGCCGCGTACAGTAATAGTAATTATTACACACAGCTGTATAACATATAAGGCCATAATAAGATAACAAACATTGATCTTGTTCACACTAGCAGCTGAATTATGTATCATTTTGTGTTCTTTTTGCCATTGGTTTACATTGATCGAAGCGCATCACTTCACATCAATCCACCTCAGATGAAATGCTAATCGATTGATGCCCATTAATTGCCCTAGTGTGCATGAACACTATATGCACATTAATGATTATAGTTTGATGCATGGTGCTACTTTATTTAGGTAAAATAGAAGAATGGCTGAAAGAAGGTGAAGTTGAGCTAGAAATCACTCGTATCAATATGCATGGTGCACCTGGAGCTGGTAAAACATGCACACAACACCTCCTACTTAATGAACTACCACCTGCACCTCCTGATGAACTCACTGATAGTACACCAATAGCTTGTCCTGCTGTTAAAGCAACACGAATATCTGTTGATGATAAAAATAAGAAGTGGGAGAGGGTTAAAGAAGAAGATTTACTTAACCAGCTTGCATCTCGTTTAAATGAAGCACCAAATGAAACACAGCATATAAGAATATTAAGAGAAGCACCAATACCTACAAATGCTGCACCTGTTCGTTTAGATGATTCTTCACTGAAAGCAGAACCGCCTGAAAAGAAACCACTTGAGAAGAAACCAACTGATATGGAAGTAATAAAAGAAATAGTAAGTGCTCTTGAAGCAGGAAAGTTTAAACAATTAAGTTCAAATTGGGTGTATTTTATTGATTCTGGTGGTCAACCAGCATATCGAGAGTTGCTACCTCTTTTTACAAGAGCAGCTGCACTGAATATCATCACCATTGATCTTACCAAAGGTCTTGATGAGAAGTTTGAATTTCAATATCGTTTTGATCAATTTGAGCATCCTATAAATCAGAGGTTTTCTAATCGTGATATAATCCAGTCAGCAGTTAGCTCCGGAGCTATGTTTAATCCCATTCAAATTCCTTATATCTCTGAGTCTGACAAAGATAAAGATATCCACCCTCGCTATTTCGTACTTGGTACACGTAAAGATAAATTGGAAGAGAATGGCACACTAGATGATGAGCTCAATGAAATGAATAAAAAGCTGCTTGAAGAATATAAAGCTAATAAAAAAGTCATTAAGCCGGATCCTCAGAATCCAGGCAATATTATATATCCAGTTAAAACAATGCTCAAAGGATCAGAAAGAGAAAAGGCTAGTGTAGCTCTTTGTACAAAAATTTCAAGCTTTGGAGCCTCCGTGACAATTCATATACCAATTCGTCTGTTTGCTTTTGAGATTTCTTTACAGAGAGAAGCTAAGCAGAAGAACCGAAGTTTCCTTACTAAAGAAGAAGTGATTGAGATTGGTAAGTCTCTCCGACTTGATGATGAATCAGATATTGATAAAGCTCTGCAATATTTACACAATGTCACTATCATTCTTTATTATTGTGATGTCCTACCAAATATAATATTTGTTGATCCTAAGCCGATTCTTGATGTCCTTTCACTTCTAATAGCTAGCACATACACCAACCGTACAGAAGCAGATAATTTAAGAATATTGGGCCTCTTTAATGAAGATCTTTTACAACTTTTTGGTAAAAAAATATTTGAACATGTTGATTTTAACTCGTCTCACATGATCGAGCTTCTAATACACCTCCACATCATTGCCAAAGTAGAAAATAGAATAGAAGGAAGCTATTTTTTTCCTTGTGTTTTACCATCTAGTAAAAAGCTTAAAGCCACCACAACAGAAATACAACCACTTCTCATAGCATGGGAGATTGACAATAGTGGCACAACAACTCTAGCCATCCCTCAAGGATTATTTCCTTTAACCATCGTACACCTTTTAGAGAGAAAAGATATAAAATTTGCTCCTGATCCAGATCCAGATCCAAACAAAACAAAATTCTACAGATATAATAATGCCATGTCACTTCGTGTTTACATAAAAAGTGAAGAGTACACTATAGATATCATCAATTGCTATACACATATTGAACTGCGTTTTTATGATTGCAAAGATTCTTGTC
>NW_003547747.1:11679-14237 GCF_000090795.2 Amphimedon queenslandica | reverse complement strand
GAGACATATTTGCACGTGCTTCTGTAAGAGAGCTAAGAAAAAGGCCAAGGAAGATGGCTGAAGCAGGGGCTTATATAGTGGGGCAAGTGGGCGGATGGGCGGACCAAAAGTTATTAAAATTAGTTATTTAACTACAAATTAGCTGTAAGTTAAGAAAACTGGCCAAACACAGTTGATATGTGAGACTGAGCCTTCTGAAATATAATTGCGGAATGTACTATGTCAGGAAGTAGCCCTCCCAGTCCAAGTCTAGAAGATAAGTGTTCAGCCCAATGTAATCAACCTTTTTGTAGTTGAAGGATGGTGTAGAGGAGCGTGCAGATATGTATACCCAACAGGACAAAGAGAAAGAAAGTGGGTATTGATCAGATGGGGGAAGGGAGAGGAAGGATGTAGAATGTACAGAGAGATTCAAAAATGACTCTGGGTTATGAGTAAGGACCAAATCTAGGACATTACCCTTAGTATGAGTAGAGGTTGGTACAACATGACACAGGTTATAATTAAAAGCAAACTCACAGAGAGTCACAGAGGCAGAGTTTGACCCATGTAACGAAGCCCAATCAATGTTCGGGCAGTTAGTCTCCCATTAGGATAAAAGCCCTGTCGCCGACAATACCAGAGGGAGAATCAAATAGATGTGACATGTAGGAGAGTGATGGGGAAGGGGGGACATAGACAAGACAAATAATAATTGGTGGATTGGTAAGGACCTTAACCACAATCAGCTTGATGGAGATAGGCAACTCCAGAGCCCGGGAAGGCAAAAATTCAGACACTGCAAGTTAAACACCACCTCCTCTAGAGTCTCTATTGCATCTATAGATGGAGAATCCAAAAGGACTAACATATTTGTCAGTATTGTAGTTGGACCACCAGCTCTCGGTGATTGCTATAACATGATAATTGGTAGATGCAAGAAAAGAGTGAAACGGGTTCAGTTTATTTACAATACTTCAAGCATTCCACAAAGGGAAACAAACTAGATAGTCATAAGGAACTTGTGGGATGGGCTGACCTTGCAGAATCAGGTAAACTAGGTTGGCTAGAGCCACCAATGTCAGGTGGAGAGAAAGGTTCTTGTGTGACAGGCAGGTGAGGACTTTTATCATCATGATCAGCTGTACTACTATGGGAAGTAGGGGGAGAACTACAAAAAAATAAACCATCAACAACTCTACCACAGAGTCTAAACCCAATATAAAGAGAGTCTTGTAATTGAACATCAACAGACCAAATGAGTTTGACTAGGATAGGGCGGCACTTATCACTATCTACCAGGAATTTACAAATTCTGGCAAGTCCCTGATGGACCGAGGGTCGAAGGGTGGAAACAGACCCTGGAAAAGTTCAGAAACTTATGAAAAATGCGGTAAGAGTGAGCATTCCCTCTAGCACACTCAGAAACTCCAAAAACCACGAAATTGTATTTACGATCTGAGTTTTGAAATGAGTCGTTGACTAAACAGGAAACAGTTTTATTGCCAGCAGCAACAGCACGGTTTCGAGTAGATAGGGCATTCGCAGCTGAATAAGTAGGTGGGGGTAGTAGTTGACAGAGAAGAGACAGAGGAGGTGTGACTGCTTGAGTGTAGTTAAATTCTGCTTCAGGTGAACCAAGTCAGCTTCAAGGACAGCCTTTTCCTCACGACATACTATCAGAGACTTACGAAGGAATTTTATAGTATCAGATTGCTCGTTGACAACAGAGCGTAGCTGCATTATGTCATCAGACCGATTTCTAATGTGTAGACACCTACCTGTCATGCAGTGAGGACAGATTAGGGGGGTAAGTGGAAGCAACAGAGGTAGTAAGATGGAGACACTTTTATTGTAACAAATTAGAGCACATTTCACACTGGGCCATATGGCCAGAGTCTTCCTGGGAAGAGCAAACACACCTTACTCTTGAGGGGGACCCCTTGACTGCTGGTCTTTTTGGTGGCATGGTTTTATTCATGAGTGTTGGGACTGGAGGTGGCCCACATAAGAACTTCCTCAGAGTCGCAGTAGTACCCTTGTCAGTTGGCATTTGTAATGGTTATGACTAAGTGGTTGGTTTAGAACTTGACCAGTAGAGATGGAGCCCAACATTTGTAGCCTAGTTCAAGCACGTGAATCCAAGAGTAGAGAACTGGCTACAAAATAGTTAACAGAGAAAACTACTGAGCAAATGAAGATGTACCTGAGTTAATGGTGGGTTATACAATTATCAAAAACCGGCAAGCAGACTAAAAGGGGAAGGCTAGAGAGCCTTAAAATAGGTAGCCAATTTTAACAATGCCACGTGGTACACATTTTATTAGAAGTATCTGTATTCTTCCGTGTCATGGGAAAGGAAAATGGCCTTCTCCTGATTGGTGAAGGCTTCAGTTCCATGTTACTGCTCTTACTCAAGCTGGAAAGACAAAAAAGGTAAGTGTTAGTTGTATTTTAAGGTTTACAATTACTTTAGTAATGCCTGAGAAGTCAAGCGACTCTTTGTTTGCTCAAGTGACTCAAGGTTAGCTCCAGCAACTCTTTGTTAGCTCAAGCAACTATGTATTAGCATGAGAGCA